>NW_028323208.1:0-90353 GCF_984573655.1 Nuphar pumila | reverse complement strand
CGGGATTTTCAAATCCAGTTTTATAACTGGTCGGGATTTTCAAATCCAGTTTTATAACTGGTCGGGATTTTCAAATCCATTTTCTATAACTGGTCGGGATTTTCAAATCTAGTTTTATAATTGGTCGGGATTTTCAAATCCAGTGTTATAACTGATGAGAATTTTCAAATTCAGTTTCTATAACTCGTCGGGATTTTCAAATCCAGTTTTATAACTGGTCGGGATTTTCAAATCCATTTTCTATAACTGGTCGGGATTTTCAAATCTAATTTTATAATTGGACGGGATTTTCAAATCGAGTGTTATAACTCATCGGGATTTTCAAATTCAGTTTTATAACTGGTCGGGATTTTCAAATCCAGTTTTTATAACTGGTCGGGATTTTCAAATTCAGTTTCTATAACTGGTCAGGATTTTCAAATCCAGTTTCTATAACTGGTCGGGATTTTCAAATTCTGTTTTTATAACTGGTCGGGTTTTTCAAATTCAGTGTTATAACTAGTCGGGATTTTCAACTCCAGTTTCTATAACTGGTCGGGATTTTGAAATCCAGTTTCTATAACTGGTTGGCATTTTCAAATCCAGTTTTTATAACTAGTCGGGATTTTCAAATCCAGATTCTATAGCTGGTCGGGATTTTTAAATCCAGTTTTATAACTGGTCGGGATTTTCAAATCCATTTTCTATAACTAGTCGGGATTTTCAAATCTAGTTTTATAATTGGTCGGGATTTTCAAATCCAGTGTTATAACTGATCAGGATTTTCAAATTCAGTTTCTATAACTCGTCGGGATTTTCAAATCCAGTTTTATAACTTGTCGGGATTTTCAAATCCAGTTTTTATAACTGGTCAGGATTTTCAAATTCAGTTTTTATAACTGGTCAGGATTTTCAAATTCAGTTTCTATAACTGATCAGGATTTTCAAATCCAGTTTTTATAACTGGTCGGGATTTTCAAATCCAGTTTTTATAACTGGTCGGGATTTTCAAATTCAGTGTTATAACTGGTCGGGATTTTCAAATCCAGTTTCTATAACTGGTCGGGATTTTCAAATCCAGTTTCTATAACTGGTCGGGATTTTGAAATCCAGTTTTTATAACTGGTCGGGATTTTCAAATCCAATTTTTATAACTAGTCGGGATTTTCAAATCCAGTTTCTATAACTGGTCGGGATTTTCATATCCAGTTTCTATAACTGGTCGGGATTTTCAAATCTAGTTTTTATAACTGGTCGGAATTTTCAAATCCAGTTTTTGTAACTGGTCGGGATTTTCAAAATTCAGTTTTTACAACTAGTCGGGATTTTCAAATCCAGTTTCTATAACTGGTCGGATTTTCAAATCCAGTTTTTGTAACTGGTCGGGATTTTCAAAATTCAGTTTTTACAACTGGTCGGGATTTTCAAATCCAGTTTCTATAACTGGTCGGGATTTTCAAATCCAGTTTCTATAACTGGTCGGGATTTTCAAATCCAGTTTCTATAACTGGTCGTGATTTCCAAATCTAGTGTCATAACTGGTCGGGATTTTCAAATCCAATTTCTATAACTGGTTGGGATTTTCAAATCCAGTTTTTATAACTAGTCAGGATTTTCAAATTCAGTTTCTATAACTGGTCAGGATTTTCAAATCCAGTTTTTATAACTGGTCGGGATTTTCAAATTCAGTGTTATAACTGGTCGGGATTTTCAAATCCAGTTTCTATAACTGGTCGGGATTTTCAAATCCAGTTTCTATAACTGGTCGGGATTTTGAAATCCAGTTTTTATAACTGGTCGGGATTTTCAAATCCAGTTTTTATAACTGGTCGGGATTTTCAAATCCAGTTTCTATAACTGGTCGGGATTTTCAAATCCAGTTTTATAACTGGTCGGGATTTTCAAATCTAGTTTTTATAACTGGTCGGGATTTTCAAATCCAGTTTCTATAACTGGTCGGGATTTTCATATCCAATTTCTATAACTGGTCGGGATTTTCAAATCTAGTTTTTATAACTGGTCGGGATTTTCAAATCCAGTTTTTGTAACTGGTCGGGATTTTCAAAATTCAGTTTTTACAACTGGTCGGGATTTTCAAATCCAGTTTCTATAACTGGTCGGATTTTCAAATCCACTTTTTATAACTGGTCAGGATTTTCAAATCCAGTTTCTATAACTGGTCGTGATTTCAAAATCTAGTGTCATAACTGGTCAGGATTTTCAAATCCAATTTCTATAACTGGTCGGGATTTTCAAATCCAGTTTTATAACTGGTCAGGATTTTCAAATGCAGTTTCTATAACTGGTCGGGATTTTTAAATCTAGTTTTATAACTGGTTAGGATTTTCAAATCCATATTTATAACTGGTCGGGATTTTCAAATCCAGTTTCTATAACAGGTCCGGATTTTCAAATCTAGTTTTATAATTGGTCGGGATTTTCAAATCCAGTGTTATAACTGATCAGGATTTTCAAATCTAGTTTCTATAACTGGTCGGGATTTTCAAATCGAGTTTTATAACTGGTTGGGATTTTCAAATCCAGTTTTTATAACTAGTCGGGATTTTCAAATCCAGTTTCTATAACTGGTCAGGATTTTCAAATCAAGTTTCTATAACTGGTCGGGATTTTCAAATCCAGTTTTTATAACCGGTCGGGATTTTCAAATCGAGTTTTATAACTAGTTGAGATTTTCAAATCCAGTTTTTATAACTAGTCGGGATTTTCAAATCCAGTTTCTATAACTGGTCAGGATTTTCAAATCAAGTTTCTATAACTGGTCGGGATTTTCAAATCCAGTTTTTATAACCGGTCAGGATTTTCAAATTCAGTGTTATAACTGGTCGGGATTTTCAAATCAAGTTTCTATAACTGGTCGGGATTTTCAAATGCAGTTTCTATAACTGGTCGGGATTTTGAAATCCAGTTTCTATAACTAGTCGGGATTTTCAATTCTAGATTTTATAACTGGTCGGGATTTTCAAATCCAGTTTCTATAACTGGTCAGGATTTTCAAATCCAGTTTCTATAACTGGTCGGGATTTTCAAATCCAGTTTTATAACTGGTCGGGATTTTCAAATCCAGTTTTATAACTGGTCGGGATTTTCAAATCCATTTTCTATAACTGGTCGGGATTTTCAAATCTAGTTTTATAATTGGTCGGGATTTTCAAATCCAGTGTTATAACTGAAGAGAATTTTCAAATTCAGTTTCTATAACTCGTCGGGATTTTCAAATCCAGTTTTATAACTGGTCGGGATTTTCAAATCCATTTTCTATAACTGGTCGGGATTTTCAAATCTAATTTTATAATTGGTCAGGATTTTCAAATCGAGTGTTATAACTCATCGGGATTTTCAAATTCAGTTTTATAACTGGTCGGGATTTTCAAATCCAGTTTTTATAACTGGTCGGGATTTTCAAATTCAGTTTCTATAACTGGTCAGGATTTTCAAATCCAGTTTCTATAACTGGTCGGGATTTTCAAATTCAGTTTTTATAACTGGTCGGGTTTTTCAAATTCAGTGTTATAACTAGTCGGGATTTTCAACTCCAGTTTCTATAACTGGTCGGGATTTTGAAATCCAGTTTCTATAACTGGTTGGCATTTTCAAATCAAGTTTTTATAACTAGTCGGGATTTTGAAATCCAGTTTCTATAGCTGGTCGGGATTTTTAAATCCAGTTTTATAACTGGTCGGGATTTTCAAATCCATTTTCTATAACTAGTCGGGATTTTCAAATCTAGTTTTATAATTGGTCGGGATTTTCAAATCCAGTGTTATAACTGATCAGGATTTTCAAATTCAGTTTCTATAACTCGTCGGGATTTTCAAATCCAGTTTTATAACTTGTCGGGATTTTCAAATCCAGTTTTTATAACTGGTCGGGATTTTCAAATTCAGTTTCTATAACTGGTCAGGATTTTCAAATCCAGTTTTTATAACTGGTCAGGATTTTCAAATTCAGTTTCTATAACTGGTCAGGATTTTCAAATCCAGTTTTTATAACTGGTCGGGATTTTCAAATCCAGTTTTTATAACTGGTCGGGATTTTCAAATTCAGTGTTATAACTGGTCGGCATTTTCAAATCCAGTTTCTATAACTGGTCGGGATTTTGAAATCCAGTTTTTATAACTGGTCGGGATTTTCAAATCCAGTTTTTATAACTGGTCGGGATTTACAAATCCAGTTTCTATAACTGGTCGGGATTTTCATATCCAGTTTCTATAACTGGTCGGGATTTTCAAATCTAGTTTTTATAACTGGTCGGGATTTTCAAATCCAGTTTTTGTAACTGGTCGGGATTTTTAAAATTCAGTTTTTACAACTGGTCGGGATTTTCAAATCCAGTTTTTATAACTGGTCGGATTTTCAAATCCAGTTTTTGTAACTGGTCGGGATTTTCAAAATTCAGTTTTTACAACTGGTCGGGATTTTCAAATCCAGTTTCTATAACTGGTCGGGATTTTCAAATTCAGTTTCTATAACTGGTCGGGATTTTCAAATCCAGTTTTTATAACTGGTCGTGATTTCCAAATCTAGTGTCATAATTGGTCGGGATTTTCAAATCCAATTTCTATAACTGGTCGGGATTTTCAAATCCAGTTTTATAACTGGTCAGGATTTTCAAATGCAGTTTCTATAACTGGTCGGGATTTTTAAATCTAGTTTTATAACTGGTTGGGATTTTCAAATCCAGATTTATAACCGGTTGGGATTTTCAAATCCAGTTTCTATAACAGGTCCGGATTTTCAAATCTAGTTTGATAATTGGTCAGGATTTTCAAATCCAGTTTCTATAACTCGTCGGGATTTTCAAATCTAGTTTTATAACTGGTCGGGATTTTCAAATCCAGTTTTTATAACTGGTCCGGATTTTCAAATCCAGTTTCTATAACTGGTCGGGATTTTCAAATCCAGTTTCTATAACTGGTCGGGATTTTCAACTCCAGTTTTTATAACTGTTCGGGATTTTCAAATCAAGTATCTATAACAAGTCAGGATTTTCAAATCTAGTTTTATAACTGGTCGGGATTTTCATATCCAGTTTTATAACTGGTCGGAATTTTCAAATCCATTTTCTATAACTGGTCGCGATTTTCAAATCTAGTTTTATAATTGGTCGGGATTTTCAAATCCAGTGTTATAACTCATCAGGATTTTCAAATTCAGTTTCTATAACTCGTCGGGATTTTCAAATCCAGTTTTATAACTGGTCGGGATTTTCAAATCCAGTTTTTATAACTGGTCGGGATTTCAATATCAGTTTCTATAACTGGTCAGGATTTTCAAATCCAGTTTCTATAACTGGTCGGGATTTTCAAATTCAGTTTTTATAACTGGTCGGGATTTTCAAATTCAGTGTTATAACTGGTCGGGATTTTCAACTCCAGTTTTTATAACTGGTCGGGATTTTGAAATCCAGTTTCTATAACTGGTTGGGATTTTCAAATCCAGTTTTTATAACTAGTCGGCATTTTCAAATCCAGTTTCTATAACTGGTCGGGATTTTCAAATCCAGTTTTATAACTGGTCGGGATTTTCAAATCCAGTTTCTATAACTGGTCGTGATTTCCAAATCTAGTGTCATAACTGGTCGGGATTTTCAAATCCAATTTCTATAACTGGTCGGGATTTTCAAATCCAGTTTTATAACTGGTCAGGATTTTCAAATGCAGTTTCTATAACTGGTCGGGATTTTTAAATCTAGTTTTATAACTGGTTGCGATTTTCAAATCCAGTTTTTATAACTAGTCAGGATTTTCAAATCCAGTTTCTATAACTGGTCGGGATTTTCAAATACAGTTTTATAACTGGTCGGAATTTTTAAATCCAGTTTCTATAACTGGTCGATATTTTCAAATCCAGTTTCTATAACTGGTCAGGATTTTCAAATCCAGTTTCTATAACTGGTTGGGATTTTCAAATCTAGTTTTTATAACTGGTCGGGATTTTTAAATCCAGTTTCTATAACTAGTCAAGATTTTCAAATCCAGTTTTTATAACTGGTCGGGATTTTAAAATCTAGTTTTATAACTGGTTGGGATTTTCAAATCCAGATTTATAACTGGTCGGGATTTTCAAATCCAGTTTCTATAACAGGTCCAGATTTTCAAATCTAGTTTTATAATTGGTCAGGATTTTAAAATCCAGTGTTATAACTGATCAGGATTTTCAAATCCAGTTTCTATAACTGGTCGGGATTTTCAAATCCAGTTTTATAACTGGTCGGGATTTTCAAATCCAGTTTTTATAACTGGTCGGGATTTTCAAATCCAGTTTCTATAACTGGTCAGGATTTTCAAATCAAGTTTCTATAACTGGTCGGGATTTTCAAATCCAGTTTTTATAACCGGTCGGGATTTTCAAATTCAGTGTTATAACTGGTCGGGATTTTGAAATCCAGTTTCTATAACTGATCGGGATTTTCAATTCCAAATTTTATAATTGGTCGGTCTTTTCAAATCCAGTTTTATAATTGGTCGGTCTTTTCAAATCCAGTTTTTATAACTGGTCGGGATTTTCAAATCCAGTTTCTATAACTGGTCAGGATTTTCAAATCAAGTTTCTATAACTCGTCGGGATTTTCAAATCCAGTTTTTATAACCGGTCGGGATTTTCAAATTCAGTGTTATAACTGGTCGGGATTTTCAAATCCAGTTTCTATAACTGGTCGGGATTTTCAAATTCAGTTTCTATAACTGGTCGGGATTTTGAAATCCAGTTTCTATAACTGGTCGGGATTTTCAATTCCAGATTTTATAACTGGTCGGGATTTTCAAATCCAGTTTCTATAACTGGTCTGGATTTTCAAATCCAGTTTCTATAACTGGTCGAGATTTTCAAATCCAGTTTCTATAACTGGTCAGGATTTTCAAATCCAGTTTCTATAACTGGTCGGGATTTTCAACTCCAGTTTTTATAACTGTTCGGGATTTTCAAATCAAGTATCTATAACAGGTCGGGATTTTCAAATCTAGTGTCATAACTGGTCAGAATTTTTAAATCCAGTTTCTATAACTGGTCGGGATTTTCAAATCCAGTTTTATAACTCGTCGAGATTTTCAAATTCAGTGTTATAACTCGTCGGGATTTTCAAATTCAGTGTTATAACTGGTCGGGATTTTCAAATCCAGTTTCTATAACTGGTCGGGATTTTCAAATTCAGTTTCTATAACTGGTCGGGATTTTGAAATCCAGTTTCTATAACTGGTCGGGATTTTCAATTCAAGATTTTATAACTGGTCGGGATTTTCAAATCCAGTTTCTATAACTGGTCGGATTTTCAAATCCACTTTTTATAACTGGTCAGGATTTTCAAATCCAGTTTCTATAACTGGTCGTGATTTCCAAATCTAGTGTCATAACTGGTCAGGATTTTCAAATCCAATTTCTATAACTGGTCGGGATTTTCAAATCCAGTTTTATAACTGGTCAGGATTTTCAAATGCAGTTTCTATAACTGGTCGGGATTTTTAAATCTAGTTTTATAACTGGTTAGGATTTTCAAATCCATATTTATAACTGGTCGGGATTTTCAAATCCAGTTTCTATAACAGGTCCGGATTTTCAAATCTAGTTTTATAATTGGTCGGGATTTTCAAATCCAGTGTTATAACTGATCAGGATTTTCAAATCTAGTTTCTATAACTGGTCGGGATTTTCAAATCGAGTTTTATAACTGGTTGGGATTTTCAAATCCAGTTTTTATAACTAGTCGGGATTTTCAAATCCAGTTTCTATAACTGGTCAGGATTTTCAAATCAAGTTTCTATAACTGGTCGGGATTTTCAAATCCAGTTTTTATAACCGGTCGGGATTTTCAAATCGAGTTTTATAACTAGTTGAGATTTTCAAATCCAGTTTTTATAACTAGTCGGGATTTTCAAATCCAGTTTCTATAACTGGTCAGGATTTTCAAATCAAGTTTCTATAACTGGTCGGGATTTTCAAATCCAGTTTTTATAACCGGTCAGGATTTTCAAATTCAGTGTTATAACTGGTCGGGATTTTCAAATCAAGTTTCTATAACTGGTCGGGATTTTCAAATGCAGTTTCTATAACTGGTCGGGATTTTGAAATCCAGTTTCTATAACTAGTCGGGATTTTCAATTCTAGATTTTATAACTGGTCGGGATTTTCAAATCCAGTTTCTATAACTGGTCAGGATTTTCAAATCCAGTTTCTATAACTGGTCGGGATTTTCAAATCCAGTTTTATAACTGGTCGGGATTTTCAAATCCAGTTTTATAACTGGTCGGGATTTTCAAATCCATTTTCTATAACTGGTCGGGATTTTCAAATCTAGTTTTATAATTGGTCGGGATTTTCAAATCCAGTGTTATAACTGAAGAGAATTTTCAAATTCAGTTTCTATAACTCGTCGGGATTTTCAAATCCAGTTTTATAACTGGTCGGGATTTTCAAATCCATTTTCTATAACTGGTCGGGATTTTCAAATCTAATTTTATAATTGGTCAGGATTTTCAAATCGAGTGTTATAACTCATCGGGATTTTCAAATTCAGTTTTATAACTGGTCGGGATTTTCAAATCCAGTTTTTATAACTGGTCGGGATTTTCAAATTCAGTTTCTATAACTGGTCAGGATTTTCAAATCCAGTTTCTATAACTGGTCGGGATTTTCAAATTCAGTTTTTATAACTGGTCGGGTTTTTCAAATTCAGTGTTATAACTAGTCGGGATTTTCAACTCCAGTTTCTATAACTGGTCGGGATTTTGAAATCCAGTTTCTATAACTGGTTGGCATTTTCAAATCAAGTTTTTATAACTAGTCGGGATTTTGAAATCCAGTTTCTATAGCTGGTCGGGATTTTTAAATCCAGTTTTATAACTGGTCGGGATTTTCAAATCCATTTTCTATAACTAGTCGGGATTTTCAAATCTAGTTTTATAATTGGTCGGGATTTTCAAATCCAGTGTTATAACTGATCAGGATTTTCAAATTCAGTTTCTATAACTCGTCGGGATTTTCAAATCCAGTTTTATAACTTGTCGGGATTTTCAAATCCAGTTTTTATAACTGGTCGGGATTTTCAAATTCAGTTTCTATAACTGGTCAGGATTTTCAAATCCAGTTTTTATAACTGGTCAGGATTTTCAAATTCAGTTTCTATAACTGGTCAGGATTTTCAAATCCAGTTTTTATAACTGGTCGGGATTTTCAAATCCAGTTTTTATAACTGGTCGGGATTTTCAAATTCAGTGTTATAACTGGTCGGCATTTTCAAATCCAGTTTCTATAACTGGTCGGGATTTTGAAATCCAGTTTTTATAACTGGTCGGGATTTTCAAATCCAGTTTTTATAACTGGTCGGGATTTACAAATCCAGTTTCTATAACTGGTCGGGATTTTCATATCCAGTTTCTATAACTGGTCGGGATTTTCAAATCTAGTTTTTATAACTGGTCGGGATTTTCAAATCCAGTTTTTGTAACTGGTCGGGATTTTTAAAATTCAGTTTTTACAACTGGTCGGGATTTTCAAATCCAGTTTTTATAACTGGTCGGATTTTCAAATCCAGTTTTTGTTACTGGTCGGGATTTTCAAAATTCAGTTTTTACAACTGGTCGGGATTTTCAAATCCAGTTTCTATAACTGGTCGGGATTTTCAAATTCAGTTTCTATAACTGGTCGGGATTTTCAAATCCAGTTTTTATAACTGGTCGTGATTTCCAAATCTAGTGTCATAATTGGTCGGGATTTTCAAATCCAATTTCTATAACTGGTCGGGATTTTCAAATCCAGTTTTATAACTGGTCAGGATTTTCAAATGCAGTTTCTATAACTGGTCGGGATTTTTAAATCTAGTTTTATAACTGGTTGGGATTTTCAAATCCAGATTTATAACCGGTTGGGATTTTCAAATCCAGTTTCTATAACAGGTCCGGATTTTCAAATCTAGTTTGATAATTGGTCAGGATTTTCAAATCCAGTTTCTATAACTCGTCGGGATTTTCAAATCTAGTTTTATAACTGGTCGGGATTTTCAAATCCAGTTTTTATAACTGGTCCGGATTTTCAAATCCAGTTTCTATAACTGGTCGGGATTTTCAAATCCAGTTTCTATAACTGGTCGGGATTTTCAACTCCAGTTTTTATAACTGTTCGGGATTTTCAAATCAAGTATCTATAACAAGTCAGGATTTTCAAATCTAGTTTTATAACTGGTCGGGATTTTCATATCCAGTTTTATAACTGGTCGGAATTTTCAAATCCATTTTCTATAACTGGTCGCGATTTTCAAATCTAGTTTTATAATTGGTCGGGATTTTCAAATCCAGTGTTATAACTCATCAGGATTTTCAAATTCAGTTTCTATAACTCGTCGGGATTTTCAAATCCAGTTTTATAACTGGTCGGGATTTTCAAATCCAGTTTTTATAACTGGTCGGGATTTCAATATCAGTTTCTATAACTGGTCAGGATTTTCAAATCCAGTTTCTATAACTGGTCGGGATTTTCAAATTCAGTTTTTATAACTGGTCGGGATTTTCAAATTCAGTGTTATAACTGGTCGGGATTTTAAACTCCAGTTTTTATAACTGGTCGGGATTTTGAAATCCAGTTTCTATAACTGGTTGGGATTTTCAAATCCAGTTTTTATAACTAGTCGGCATTTTCAAATCCAGTTTCTATAACTGGTCGGGATTTTCAAATCCAGTTTTATAACTGGTCGGGATTTTCAAATCCAGTTTCTATAACTGGTCGTGATTTCCAAATCTAGTGTCATAACTGGTCGGGATTTTCAAATCCAATTTCTATAACTGGTCGGGATTTTCAAATCCAGTTTTATAACTGGTCAGGATTTTCAAATGCAGTTTCTATAACTGGTCGGGATTTTTAAATCCAGTTTTTATAACTAGTCAGGATTTTCAAATCCAGTTTCTATAACTGGTCAGGATTTTCAAATACAGTTTTATAACTGGTCGGAATTTTTAAATCCAGTTTCTATAACTGGTCGATATTTTCAAATCCAGTTTCTATAACTGGTTGGGATTTTCAAATCTAGTTTTTATAACTGGTCGGGATTTTTAAATCCAGTTTCTATAACTAGTCAAGATTTTCAAATCCAGTTTTTATAACTGGTCGGGATTTTAAAATCTAGTTTTATAACTGGTTGGGATTTTCAAATCCAGATTTATAACTGGTCGGGATTTTCAAATCCAGTTTCTATAACAGGTCCAGATTTTCAAATCTAGTTTTATAATTGGTCAGGATTTTAAAATCCAGTGTTATAACTGATCAGGATTTTCAAATCCAGTTTCTATAACTGGTCGGGATTTTCAAATCCAGTTTTATAACTGGTCGGGATTTTCAAATCCAGTTTTTATAACTGGTCGGGATTTTCAAATCCAGTTTCTATAACTGGTCAGGATTTTCAAATCAAGTTTCTATAACTGGTCGGGATTTTCAAATCCAGTTTTTATAACCGGTCGGGATTTTCAAATTCAGTGTTATAACTGGTCGGGATTTTGAAATCCAGTTTCTATAACTGATCGGGATTTTCAATTCCAAATTTTATAATTGGTCGGTCTTTTCAAATCCAGTTTTATAATTGGTCGGTCTTTTCAAATCCAGTTTTTATAACTGGTCGGGATTTTCAAATCCAGTTTCTATAACTGGTCAGGATTTTCAAATCAAGTTTCTATAACTCGTCGGGATTTTCAAATCCAGTTTTTATAACCGGTCGGGATTTTCAAATTCAGTGTTATAACTGGTCGGGATTTTCAAATCCAGTTTCTATAACTGGTCGGGATTTTCAAATTCAGTTTCTATAACTGGTCGGGATTTTGAAATCCAGTTTCTATAACTGGTCGGGATTTTCAATTCCAGATTTTATAACTGGTCGGGATTTTCAAATCCAGTTTCTATAACTGGTCTGGATTTTCAAATCCAGTTTCTATAACTGGTCGAGATTTTCAAATCCAGTTTCTATAACTGGTCAGGATTTTCAAATCCAGTTTCTATAACTGGTCGGGATTTTCAACTCCAGTTTTTATAACTGTTCGGGATTTTCAAATCAAGTATCTATAACAGGTCGGGATTTTCAAATCTAGTGTCATAACTGGTCAGAATTTTTAAATCCAGTTTCTATAACTGGTCGGGATTTTCAAATCCAGTTTTATAACTCGTCGAGATTTTCAAATTCAGTGTTATAACTCGTCGGGATTTTCAAATTCAGTGTTATAACTGGTCGGGATTTTCAAATCCAGTTTCTATAACTGGTCGGGATTTTCAAATTCAGTTTCTATAACTGGTCGGGATTTTGAAATCCAGTTTCTATAACTGGTCGGGATTTTCAATTCAAGATTTTATAACTGGTCGGGATTTTCAAATCCAGTTTCTATAACTGGTCTGGATTTTCAAATCCAGTTTCTATAACTGGTCGAGATTTTCAAATCCAGTTTCTATAACTGGTCAGGATTTTCAAATCCAGTTTCTATAACTGGTCGGGATTTTCAACTCCAGTTTTTATAACTGTTCGGGATTTTCAAATAAAGTATCTATAACAGGTCGGGATTTTCAAATCTAGTGTCATAACTGGTCAGAATTTTTAAATCCAGTTTCTATAACTGGTCGGGATTTTCAAATCCAGTTTTATAACTGGTCAAGATTTTCAAATCCAGTTTCTATAACTGGTCGGGATTTTCAAATCTGGTTTTATAACGGGTCGGGATTTTCAAATCCATTTTCTATAACTGGTCTGGATTTTCAAATCTAGTTTTATAATTGGTCGGGATTTTCAAATCCAGTGTTATAACTTATCAGGATTTTCAAATTCAGTTTCTATAACTCGTCGGGATTTTCAAATCCAGTTTTATAATTGGTCAGGATTTTCAAATTCGGTTTCTATAACTGGTCAGGATTTTCAAATCCAGTTTATATAACTGGTCGGGATTTTCAAATCTAGTTTTTATAACTGGTCGGGATTTTCAAATTCAGTTTCTATAACTGGTCGGGATTTTGAAATCCAGTTTCTATAACTGGTCGGGATTTTCAATTCCAGATTTTATAACTGGTCGGGATTTTCAACTCCAGTTTCTATAACTGGTCTGGATTTTCAAATCCAGTTTCTATAACTGGTCGAGATTTTCAAATCCAGTTTCTATAACTGGTCAGGATTTTCAAATCCAGTTTCTATAACTGGTCGGGATTTTCAACTCCAGTTTTTATAACTGTTCGGGATTTTCAAATCAAGTATCTATAACAGGTCGGGATTTTCAAATCCAGTTTCTATAACTGGTTAGGATTTTCAAATCAAGTTTCTATAACTGGTCGGGATTTTCAAATCCAGTTTTTATAACCGGTCGGGATTTTCAAATTCAGTGTAATAACTGGTCGGGATTTTCAAATCCAATTTCTATCACTGGTCGGGATTTTCAAATCTAGTTTTATAATTGGTCGGGATTTTCAAATCCAGTGTTATAACTGATCAGGATTTTCAAATTCAGTTTCTATAACTGGTCGGAATTTTCAAATCTAGTTTTATAATTGGTCGGGATTTTCAAATCCAGTTTCTATAACTGGTCGGGATTTTCAAATCGAGTTTCTATAACTGGTCGGGATTTTGAAATCCAGTTTTTATAACTGGTCGGGATTTTCAAATCCAGTTTTTATAACTGGTCGGGATTTTCAAATCCAGTTTCTATAACTGGTCGGGATTTTCATATCCAGTTTCTATAACTGGTCGGGATTTTCAAATCTAGTTTTTATAACTGGTCGGGATTTTCAAATCCAGTTTTTGTAACTGGTCGGGATTTTCAAAATTCAGTTTTTACAACTAGTCGGGATTTTCAAATCCAGTTTCTATAACTGGTCGGATTTTCAAATCCAGTTTTTGTAACTGGTCGGGATTTTCAAAATTTAGTTTTTACAACTGGTCGGGATTTTCAAATCCAGTTTCTATAACTGGTCGGGATTTTCAAATCCAGTTTCTATAACTGGTCAGGATTTTCAAATCCAGTTTCTATAACTGGTCGGGATTTTCAAATTCAGTTTTTATAACTGGTCGGGATTTTCAAATTCACTGTTATAACTGGTCGGGATTTTCAACTCCAGTTTTTATAACTGGTCGGGATTTTGAAATCCAGTTTCTATAACTGGTTGGGATTTTCAAATCCAGTTTTTATAACTAGTCGGGATTTTCAAATCTAGTTTCTATAACTGGTCGGGATTTTCAAATCAAGTTTTATAACTGGTCAGGATTTTCAAATCCAGTTTCTATAACTGGTCGTGATTTCCAAGTCTAGTGTCATAACTGGTCGGGATTTTCAAATCCAATTTCTATAACTGGTCGGGATTTTCAAATCCAGTTTTATAACTGGTCAGGATTCTCAAATGCAGTTTCTATAACTGGTCGGAATTTTTAAATCTAGTTTTATAACTGGTTGGGATTTTCAAATCCAGTTTTTATAACTAGTCGGGATTTTCAAATGCAGTTTCTATAACTGGTCGGGATTTTCAAATCCAGTTTCTATAACTGGTCAGGATTTTCAAATCCAGTTTTTATAACTGGTCGGGATTTTCAAATCCAGTTTCTATAACTGGTTAGGATTTTCAAATCAAGTTTCTATAACTGGTCGGGATTTTCAAATCCAGTTTTTATAACCGGTCGGGATTTTCAAATTCAGTGTAATAACTGGTCGGGATTTTCAAATCCAATTTCTATAACTGGTCGGGATTTTCAAATCTAGTTTTATAATTGGTCGGGATTTTCAAATCCAGTGTTATAACTGATCAGGATTTTCAAATTCAGTTTCTATAACTGGTCGGAATTTTCAAATCTAGTTTTATAATTGGTCGGGATTTTCAAATCCAGTTTCTATAACTGGTCGGGATTTTGAAATCCAGTTTCTATAACTGGTCGGGATTTTGAAATCCAGTTTTTATAACTGGTCGGGATTTTCAAATCCAGTTTTTATAACTGGTCGGGATTTTCAAATCGAGTTTCTATAACTGGTCGGGATTTTCATATCCAGTTTCTATAACTGGTCGGGATTTTCAAATCCAGTTTCTATAACTGGTCGGGATTTTCAAATCCAGTTTTATAACTGGTCAGGATTTTCAAATCCAGTTTCTATAACTGGTCGGGATTTTCAAATCCAGTTTTATAACTGGTCGGGATTTTCAAATCCAGTTTCTATAACTGGTCGGGATTTTTAAATCCAGTTTTATAACTGGTCGGGATTTTCAAATTCAGTTTTATAACTGGTCGGGATTTTCAAATCCATTTTCTATAACTGGTCGGGATTTTCAAATCTAGTTTTAGATATGGTCGGGATTTTCAAATCCAGTGTTATAACTCATCAGGATTTTCAAATTCAGTTTCTATAACTCGTCGGGATCTTCAAATCCAGTTTTATAATAGGTCGGGATTTTCAAATCCAGTTTTTATAACTGGTCGGGATTTTAAAATTCAGTTTCTATAACTGGTCAGAATTTTCAAATCAAGTTTCTATAACTGGTCGGGATTTTCAAATTCAGTTTTTATAACTGGTCGGGATTTTCAAATTCAGTGTTATAACTGGTCGAGATTTTCAACTCCAGTTTTTATAACTGGTCGGGATTTTGAAATCCAGTTTCTATAACTGGTTGGGATTTTCAAATCCAGTTTTTATAACTAGTCGGGATTTTCAAATCTAGTTTCTATAACTGGTCGGGATTTTCAAATCCAGTTTTATAACTGGTCAGGATTTTCAAATCCAGTTTCTATAACTGGTCGTGATTTCCAAATCTAGTGTCATAACTGGTCGGGATTTTCAAATCCAATTTCTATAACTGGTCGGGATTTTCAAATCCAGTTTTATAACTGGTCAGGATTCTCAAATGCAGTTTCTATAACTGGTCGGAATTTTTAAATCTAGTTTTATAACTGGTTGGGATTTTCAAATCCAGTTTTTATAACTAGTCAGGATTTTCAAATGCAGTTTCTATAACTGGTCGGGATATTCAAATCCAGTTTCTATATCTGGTCAAGATTTTCAAATCCAGTTTCTATAACTGGTTGGGATTTTCAAATCTAGTTTTTATAACTGGTCGGGATTTTTCAAATGCAGTTTCTATAACAGGTCGGGATTTTTAAATGTAGTTTTATAACTGGTTGGGATTTTCAAATCCAGATTTATAACTGGTCGGGATTTTCAAATTCAGTTTCTATAACAGGTCCGGATTTTCAAATCTAGTTTTATAATTGGTCGGGATTTTCAAATCCAGTGTTATAACTGATCAGGATTTTCAATTCCAGTTTCTATAACTGGTCGGGATTTTCAAATCCAGTTTTATAACTGGTCGGGATTTTCAAATCCAGTTTTTATAACTGGTCGGGATTTTCAAATCCAGTTTCTATAACTGGTCAGGATTTTTAAATCAAGTTTTTATAACTGGTCGGGATTTTCAAATCCAGTTTTTATAACTGGTCGGGATTTTCAAATTCAGTGTTATAACTGGTCAGGATTTTGAAATCCAGTTTCTATAACTGGTCGGGATTTTCAATTCCAGATTTTATAACTGGTCGGGATTTTCAAATCCAGTTTCTATAACTGGTCGGGATTTTCAAATCCAGTTTTATAACTCGTCGAGATTTTCAAATCCAGATTTTATAACTGGTCGGGATTTTCAAATCCAGTTTCTATAACTGGTTAGGATTTTCAAATCAAGTTTCTATAACTGGTCGGGATTTTCAAATCCAGTTTTTATAACCGGTCGGAATTTTCAAATTCAGTGTTATAACTGGTCCGGATTTTCAAATCCAATTTCTATAACTGGTCGGGATTTTCAAATCTAGTTTTATAATTGGTCGGGATTTTCAAATCCAGTTTTTATAACCGGTCAGGATTTTCAAATTCAGTTTCTATAACTCGTCGGGATTTTCAAATCCAGTTTTATAACTAGTCGGGATTTTCAAATCTAGTTTTTATAACTGGTCGGGATTTTCAAATTCAGTTTCTATAACTGGTCAGGATTTTCAAATCCAGTTTCTATAATTGGTCGGGATTTTCAAATCCAGTTTTTATAACTGGTCGGGATTTTCAAATTCAGAGTTATAACTGGTCGGGATTTTCAAATCCACTTTCTATAATTTGTCGGGATTTTCAAATCCAGTTTCTATAACAGTTCAGGATTTTCAAATCCAGTTTTTATAACTGGTCGGGATTTTCAAATCCAGTTTCTAAAACTGGTCGGGATTTTCAAATCCAGTTTTATAATTGGTCGGGATTTTCAAATCTAGTTTCTATAACTGGTCGGGATTTTCAAATCCAGTTTCTATAACTGGTCGGGATTTTCAAATCCAGTTTCTATAAATGGTCGGGATTTTCAAATATAGTTTTTATAACTGGTCGGGATATTCAAATCCAGTTTCTATAACTGGTCAGGATTTTCAAATGCAGTTTCTATAACTGGTCGGGATTTTAAAATCCATTTTCTATAACTGGTCGGGATTTTCAAATCCAGTTTCTATAACTGGTCGGGATTTTTAAATCCAGTTTTTTTAACTGGTCGGGATTTTCAAATCCAGTTTCTATAACTGGTCGGGATTTTGAATTCCAGTTTCTATAACTGGTTGAGATTTTCAAATCCAGTTTTATAACTGGTCAGAATTTTAAAATCCAGTTTCTATAACTGGCCGGGATTTTCAAATCCAATTTTATAACTGGTCGGGATTTTCAAATTCAGTTTCTATAACTGGTCGGGATTTTTAAATCCAGTTTTATAACTGGTCGGGATTTTCAAATCTTGTTTTATAACTGGTCGGGATTTTCAAATCCAGTTTCTATAACTGGTCGGGATTTTCAAATCCAGTTTTATAATTGGTCGGGATTTTCAAATCTAGTGTTATAACTGATCAGGATTTTCAAATCCAGTTTCTATAACTGGTCGGGATTTTCAAATCCAGTTTTTGTAACTATTCGGGATTTTCAAAATTCAGTTTTTACAACAGGTCGGGATTTTCAAATCGAGTTTCTATAACTGGTCGGGATTTTCAAATCCAGTTTCTATAATTGGTCAGGATTTCCAAATCTAGTGTCATAACTGCTCGGGATTTTCAAATCCAAATTCTATACCTGGTTGGGATTTTCAAATCCAATTTTTATAACTGGTCGAGATTTTCAAATCCAGTTTCTATAACTAGTCGGGATTTTCAAATCCAGTTTTATAACTGGTCGGGATTTTCAAATCTTGTTTCTATAACTGGTCGGGATTTTCAAATCCAGTTTCTATAACTGGTCGGGATTTTCAAATCCAGTTTCTATAACTGGTCGGGATTTTCAAATCTAGTTTTTATAATTGGTCGGGATTTTCAAATCCAGTTTTTGTAACTGGTCGAGATTTTCAAAATTCAGTTTTTACAACTGGTCGGGATTTTCAAATCCAGTTTCTATAACTGGTCAGAATTTTCAAATCCAGTTTCTATAAGTGGTCGGGATTTTCAAATTCAGTTTCGATAACTGGTCGGGATTTCTAAATCTAGTGTCATAACTGGTCGGGATTTTCAAATCCAATTTCTATAACTGGTCGGGATTTTCAAATCCAGTTTTATAACTGGTCAGGATTTTCAAATGGAGTTTCTATAACTGGTCGGGATTTTCAAATCATTTTTTATAACTGGTCAGGATTTTCAAATTCAATTTCTATAACTGGTCGGGATTTTTCAAATCCAGAATTTACAACTGGTCAGGATTTTCAAATCTAATTTCTATAACTGATCGGGATTTTCAAATCAAGTTTCTATAACTGGTCGGGATTTTCAAATCTAGTTTCTATAACTGGTCGAGATTTCCAAATCTAGTGTCATAACTCGTCGGGATTTTAAAATCCAATTTCTATAACTGGTCGTGATTTCCAAATCTAGTGTCATAACTGGTCGGGATTTTCAAATCCAATTTCTATAACTGGTCGGGATTTTCCAATCGAGTTTTATAACTGGTCAGGATTTTCAAATGCAGTTTCTATAACAGGTCCGGATTTTCAAATCTAGTTTTATAATTGGTCGGGATTTTCAAATCCAGTGTTATAACTGATCAGGATTTTCAAATCCAGTTTCTATAACTGGTCGGGATTTTCAATTCCAGATTTTATAACTGGTCGGGATTTTCAAATCCAGTTTCTATAACTGGTCGGGATTTTCAAATCCAGTTTTATAACTCGTCGAGATTTTCAAATCCAGATTTTATAACTGGTCGGGATTTTCAAATCCAGTTTTTATAACTGGTCGGGATTTTCAAATCGAGTTTCTATAACTGATCAGGATTTTCAAATCAAGTTTCTAAAATTGGTCGGGATTTTCAAATCCAGTTTTTATAACCGGTCGGGATTTTCAAATTCAGTGTTATAACTGGTCGGGATTTTCAAATCCAGATTCAATAACTGGTCGGGATTTTGAAATCCAGTTTCTTTAACTGTTCGGGATTTTGAATTCCAGATTTTATAACTGGTCGGGATTTTCAAATCCAGTTTCTATAACTGGTAGGGATTTTCAAATCCAGTTTCTATAACTGGTCGAGATTTTCAAATCCAGTTTATATAACAGGTCGGGATTTTCAAATCTAGTTTCTATAACTGGTCGGGATTTTCAACTCCAGTTTTTATATCTGGTCGGGATTTTCAAATCAGGTATCTATAACAAGTCGGGATTTTCAAATCTAGTGTCATAACTGGTCGGGATTTTTTAATCCAGTTTCTATAACTGGTCGGGATTTTCAAATCTAGTTTTATAACTGGTCAGAATTTTCAAATCCAGTTTCTATAACTGGTCGGGATTTTTAAATCCAGTTTTATAACTGGTCGGGATTTTCAAATCCAGTTTCTATAACTGGTCGGGATTTTTAAATCCATTTTTATAACTGGTCGGGATTTTCAAATCCAGTTTTATAACTTGTCAGGATTTTCAAATCCATTTTCTATAACTGGTCGGGATTTTCAAATCTAGTTTTATAATTGGTCGGGATTTTCAAATCCAGTGTTATAACTGATCAGGATTTTCAAATTCAGTTTCTATAACTCGTCGGGATTTTCAAATCCAGTTTTATAACTGGTCGGGATTTTCAAATCCAGTTTTAATAACTGGTCGGAATTTTCAAATTCAGTTTCTATAACTGGTCAGGATTTTCAAATCCAGTTTCTATAACTGGTCGGGATTTTCAAATCCAGTTTTTATAACTGGTCGGGATTTTCAAATTCAGTGTTATAAATGGTCGGGATTTTCAACACCAGTTTTAATAACTGGTCGGGATTTTGAAATTCAGTTTCTATAACTGGTCAGGATTTTCAAATCCAGTTTCTATAACTGGTCGGGATTTTCAAATCCAGTTTTTATAACTGGTCGGGATTTTCAAATTCAGTGTTATAACTGGTCGGGATTTTCAAATTCAGTGTTATAAATGGTCGGGATTTTCAACACCAGTTTTAATAACTGGTCGGGATTTTGAAATTCAGTTTCTATAACTGGTCAGGATTTTCAAATCCAGTTTCTATAACTGGTCGGGATTTTCAAATCCAGTTTTTATAACTGGTCGGGATTTTCAAATTCAGTGTTATAACTGGTCGGGATTTTCAACACCAGTTTCTATAACTGGTCTGGATTTTGAAATCCAGTTTCTATAACTGGTTGAGATTTTCAAATCCAGTTTTATAACTGGTCGGGATTTTCAAATCTAGTTTTATAATTGGTCGGGATTTTCAAATCCAGTGTTATAACTGATCAGGATTTTCAATTCCAGTTTCTATAACTGGTCGGGATTTTCAAATCCAGTTTTATAACTGGTCGGGATTTTCAAATCCAGTTTTTATAACTGGTCGGGATTTTCAAATCCAGTTTCTATAACTGGTCAGGATTTTTAAATCAAGTTTTTATAACTGGTCGGGATTTTCAAATCCAGTTTTTATAACTGGTCGGGATTTTCAAATTCAGTGTTATAACTGGTCAGGATTTTGAAATCCAGTTTCTATAACTGGTCGGGATTTTCAATTCCAGATTTTATAACTGGTCGGGATTTTCAAATCCAGTTTCTATAACTGGTCGGGATTTTCAAATCCAGTTTTATAACTCGTCGAGATTTTCAAATCCAGATTTTATAACTGGTCGGGATTTTCAAATCCAGTTTCTATAACTGGTTAGGATTTTCAAATCAAGTTTCTATAACTGGTCGGGATTTTCAAATCCAGTTTTTATAACCGGTCGGAATTTTCAAATTCAGTGTTATAACTGGTCCGGATTTTCAAATCCAATTTCTATAACTGGTCGGGATTTTCAAATCTAGTTTTATAATTGGTCGGGATTTTCAAATCCAGTTTTTATAACCGGTCAGGATTTTCAAATTCAGTTTCTATAACTCGTCGGGATTTTCAAATCCAGTTTTATAACTAGTCGGGATTTTCAAATCTAGTTTTTATAACTGGTCGGGATTTTCAAATTCAGTTTCTATAACTGGTCAGGATTTTCAAATCCAGTTTCTATAATTGGTCGGGATTTTCAAATCCAGTTTTTATAACTGGTCGGGATTTTCAAATTCAGAGTTATAACTGGTCGGGATTTTCAAATCCACTTTCTATAATTGGTCGGGATTTTCAAATCCAGTTTCTATAACAGTTCAGGATTTTCAAATCCAGTTTTTATAACTGGTCGGGATTTTCAAATCCAGTTTCTAAAACTGGTCGGGATTTTCAAATCCAGTTTTATAATTGGTCGGGATTTTCAAATCTAGTTTCTATAACTGGTCGGGATTTTCAAATCCAGTTTCTATAACTGGTCGGGATTTTCAAATCCAGTTTCTATAAATGGTCGGGATTTTCAAATATAGTTTTTATAACTGGTCGGGATATTCAAATCCAGTTTCTATAACTGGTCAGGATTTTCAAATGCAGTTTCTATAACTGGTCGGGATTTTAAAATCCATTTTCTATAACTGGTCGGGATTTTCAAATCCAGTTTCTATAACTGGTCGGGATTTTTAAATCCAGTTTTTTTAACTGGTCGGGATTTTCAAATCCAGTTTCTATAACTGGTCGGGATTTTGAATTCCAGTTTCTATAACTGGTTGAGATTTTCAAATCCAGTTTTATAACTGGTCAGAATTTTAAAATCCAGTTTCTATAACTGGCCGGGATTTTCAAATCCAATTTTATAACTGGTCGGGATTTTCAAATTCAGTTTCTATAACTGGTCGGGATTTTTAAATCCAGTTTTATAACTGGTCGGGATTTTCAAATCTTGTTTTATAACTGGTCGGGATTTTCAAATCCAGTTTCTATAACTGGTCGGGATTTTCAAATCCAGTTTTATAATTGGTCGGGATTTTCAAATCTAGTGTTATAACTGATCAGGATTTTCAAATCCAGTTTCTATAACTGGTCGGGATTTTCAAATCCAGTTTTTGTAACTATTCGGGATTTTCAAAATTCAGTTTTTACAACAGGTCGGGATTTTCAAATCGAGTTTCTATAACTGGTCGGGATTTTCAAATCCAGTTTCTATAATTGGTCAGGATTTCCAAATCTAGTGTCATAACTGCTCGGGATTTTCAAATCCAATTTCTATACCTGGTTGGGATTTTCAAATCCAATTTTTATAACTGGTCGAGATTTTCAAATCCAGTTTCTATAACTAGTCGGGATTTTCAAATCCAGTTTTATAACTGGTCGGGATTTTCAAATCTTGTTTCTATAACTGGTCGGGATTTTCAAATCCAGTTTCTATAACTGGTCGGGATTTTCAAATCCAGTTTCTATAACTGGTCGGGATTTTCAAATCTAGTTTTTATAATTGGTCGGGATTTTCAAATCCAGTTTTTGTAACTGGTCGAGATTTTCAAAATTCAGTTTTTACAACTGGTCGGGATTTTCAAATCCAGTTTCTATAACTGGTCAGAATTTTCAAATCCAGTTTCTATAAGTGGTCGGGATTTTCAAATTCAGTTTCGATAACTGGTCGGGATTTCTAAATCTAGTGTCATAACTGGTCGGGATTTTCAAATCCAATTTCTATAACTGGTCGGGATTTTCAAATCCAGTTTTATAACTGGTCAGGATTTTCAAATGGAGTTTCTATAACTGGTCGGGATTTTCAAATCATTTTTTATAACTGGTCAGGATTTTCAAATTCAATTTCTATAACTGGTCGGGATTTTTCAAATCCAGAATTTACAACTGGTCAGGATTTTCAAATCTAATTTCTATAACTGATCGGGATTTTCAAATCAAGTTTCTATAACTGGTCGGGATTTTCAAATCTAGTTTCTATAACTGGTCGAGATTTCCAAATCTAGTGTCATAACTCGTCGGGATTTTAAAATCCAATTTCTATAACTGGTCGTGATTTCCAAATCTAGTGTCATAACTGGTCGGGATTTTCAAATCCAATTTCTATAACTGGTCGGGATTTTCCAATCGAGTTTTATAACTGGTCAGGATTTTCAAATGCAGTTTCTATAACAGGTCCGGATTTTCAAATCTAGTTTTATAATTGGTCGGGATTTTCAAATCCAGTGTTATAACTGATCAGGATTTTCAAATCCAGTTTCTATAACTGGTCGGGATTTTCAATTCCAGATTTTATAACTGGTCGGGATTTTCAAATCCAGTTTCTATAACTGGTCGGGATTTTCAAATCCAGTTTTATAACTCGTCGAGATTTTCAAATCCAGATTTTATAACTGGTCGGGATTTTCAAATCCAGTTTTTATAACTGGTCGGGATTTTCAAATCGAGTTTCTATAACTGATCAGGATTTTCAAATCAAGTTTCTAAAATTGGTCGGGATTTTCAAATCCAGTTTTTATAACCGGTCGGGATTTTCAAATTCAGTGTTATAACTGGTCGGGATTTTCAAATCCAGATTCAATAACTGGTCGGGATTTTGAAATCCAGTTTCTTTAACTGTTCGGGATTTTGAATTCCAGATTCTATAACTGGTCGGGATTTTCAAATCCAGTTTCTATAACTGGTAGGGATTTTCAAATCCAGTTTCTATAACTGGTCGAGATTTTCAAATCCAGTTTATATAACAGGTCGGGATTTTCAAATCTAGTTTCTATAACTGGTCGGGATTTTCAACTCCAGTTTTTATATCTGGTCGGGATTTTCAAATCAGGTATCTATAACAAGTCGGGATTTTCAAATCTAGTGTCATAACTGGTCGGGATTTTTTAATCCAGTTTCTATAACTGGTCGGGATTTTCAAATCTAGTTTTATAACTGGTCAGAATTTTCAAATCCAGTTTCTATAACTGGTCGGGATTTTTAAATCCAGTTTTATAACTGGTCGGGATTTTCAAATCCAGTTTCTATAACTGGTCGGGATTTTTAAATCCATTTTTATAACTGGTCGGGATTTTCAAATCCAGTTTTATAACTTGTCGGGATTTTCAAATCCATTTTCTATAACTGGTCGGGATTTTCAAATCTAGTTTTATAATTGGTCGGGATTTTCAAATCCAGTGTTATAACTGATCAGGATTTTCAAATTCAGTTTCTATAACTCGTCGGGATTTTCAAATCCAGTTTTATAACTGGTCGGGATTTTCAAATCCAGTTTTAATAACTGGTCGGAATTTTCAAATTCAGTTTCTATAACTGGTCAGGATTTTCAAATCCAGTTTCTATAACTGGTCGGGATTTTCAAATCCAGTTTTTATAACTGGTCGGGATTTTCAAATTCAGTGTTATAAATGGTCGGGATTTTCAACACCAGTTTTAATAACTGGTCGGGATTTTGAAATTCAGTTTCTATAACTGGTCAGGATTTTCAAATCCAGTTTCTATAACTGGTCGGGATTTTCAAATCCAGTTTTTATAACTGGTCGGGATTTTCAAATTCAGTGTTATAACTGGTCGGGATTTTCAACACCAGTTTCTATAACTGGTCTGGATTTTGAAATCCAGTTTCTATAACTGGTTGAGATTTTCAAATCCAGTTTTATAACTGGTCGGGATTTTCAAATCCAGTTTCTATAACTGGTCGGGATTTTCAAATCCAGTTTTATAACTAGTTGGGATTTTCAAATCTAGTTTCTATAACTGGTCGGGATTTTCAACTCCAGTTTTTATAACGGGTCGGGATTTTCAAATCAGGTATCTATAACAAGTCCGGATTTTCAAATCTAGTGTCATAACTGGTCGGGATTTTTAAATCCAGTTTCTATAACTGGTCGAGATTTTCAAATCTAGTTTTATAACTGGTCAGGATTTTCAAATCCAGTTTCTATAACTGGTCGGGATTTTTAAATCCAGTTTTATAACTGGTCGGGATTTTCAAATCCAGTTTCTATAACTGGTCGGGATTTTTAAATCCATTTTTATAACTGGTCGGGATTTTCAAATTCAGTTTCTATAACTGGTCGGGATTTTTAAATCCAGTTTTATAACTGGTCGGGATTTTCAAATCCTGTTTTATAACTGGTCGGGATTTTCAAATCCAGTTTCTATAACTGGTCGGGATTTTCAAATCCAGTTTTATAATTGGTCGGGATTTTCAAATCTAGTGTTATAACTGATCAGGATTTTCAAATCCAGTTTCTATAACTGGTCGGGATTTTCAAATACAGTTTTTGTAACTGGTCGGGATTTTCAAAATTCAGTTTTTACAACAGGTCGGGATTTTCAAATCGAGTTTCTATAACTGGTCGGGATTTTCAAATCCAGTTTCTATAATTGGTCAGGATTTCCAAATCTAGTGTCATAACTGGTCGGGATTTTGAAATCCAATTTCTATACCTGGTCGGGATTTTCAAATCCAATTTTTATAACTGGTCGAGATTTTCAAATCCGTTTCTATAACTAGTCGGGATTTTCAAATCCAGTTTTATAACTGGTCGGGATTTTCAAATCTTGTTTCTATAACTGGTCGGGATTTTCAAATCCAGTTTTTATAACTGGTCGGGATTTTCAAATCCAGTTTCTATAACTGGTCGGGATTTTCAAATCTAGTTTTTATAACTGGTCGGGATTTTCAAATCCAATTTTATAACTGGTCGGGATTTTCAAATTCAGTTTCTATAACTGGTCGGGATTTTTAAATCCAGTTTTATAACTGGTCGGGATTTTCAAATCCTGTTTTATAACTGGTCGGGATTTTCAAATCCAGTTTCTATAACTGGTCGGGATTTTCAAATCCAGTTTTATAATTGGTCGGGATTTTCAAATCTAGTGTTATAACTGATCAGGATTTTCAAATCCAGTTTTTATAACTGGTCGGGATTTTCAAATCCAGTTTTTGTAACTGGTCGGGATTTTCAAAATTCAGTTTTTACAACATGTCGGGATTTTCAAATCGAGTTTCTATAACTGGTCGGGATTTTCAAATCCAGTTTCTATAATTGGTCAGGATTTCCAAATCTAGTGTCATAACTGGTCGGGATTTTCAAATCCAATTTCTATACCTCGTCGGGATTTTCAAATCCAATTTTTGTAACTGGTCGAGATTTTCAAATCCAGTTTCTATAACTAGTCGGGATTTTCAAATCCAGTTTTATAACTGGTCGGGATTTTCAAATCTTGTTTCTATAATTGGTCGGGATTTTCAAATCCAGTTTCTATAACTGGTCGGGATTTTCAAATCCAGTTTCTATAACTGGTCGGGATTTTCAAATCTAGTTTTTATAATTGGTCGGGATTTTCAAATCCAGTTTTTGTAACTGGTCGAGATTTTCAAAATTCAGTTTTTACAACTGGTCGGGATTTTCAAATCCAGTTTCTATAACTGGTCAGGATTTTCAAATCCAGTTTCTATAAGTGGTCGGGATTTTCAAATTCAGTTTCTATAACTGGTCGGGATTTCTAAATCTAGTGTCATAACTTGTCGGGATTTTCAAATCCAATTTCTATAACTGGTCGGGATTTTCAAATCCAGTTTTATAACTGGTCAGGATTTTCAAATGGAGTTTCTATAACTGGTCGGGATTTTCAAATCATTTTTTATAACTAGTCAGGATTTTCAAATTCAATTTCTATAACTGGTCGGGATTTTTCAAATCCAGAATTTACAACTGGTCAGGATTTTCAAATCTAATTTCTATAACTGATCGGGATTTTCAAATCAAGTTTCTATAACTGGTCGGGATTTTCAAATCTAGTTTCTATAACTGGTCGAGATTTCCAAATCTAGTGTCATAACTGGTCGGGATTTTGAAATCCAATTTCTATAACTGGTCGTGATTTCCAAATCTAGTGTCATAACTGGTCGGGATTTTCAAATCCAATTTCTATAACTGGTCGGGATTTTCCAATCCAGTTTTATAACTGGTCAGGATTTTCAAATGCAGTTTCTATAACTGGTCAGGATTTTTAAATCTAGTTTTATAACTGGTTGGGATTTTCAAATCCAGATTTATAATTGGTCGGAATTTTCAAATCCAGTTTCTATAACAGGTCAGGATTTTCAAAGCTAGTTTTATAATTGGTCGGGATTTTCAAATCTAGTGTTATAACTGATCAGGATTTTCAAATCCAGTTTCTATAACTGGTCGGGATTTTCAAATCCAGTTTTATAACTGGTCGGGATTTTCAAATCCAGTTTTTATAACTGGTCGGGATTTTCAAATCCAGTTTTTATAACTGGTCGGGATTTTCAAATCCAGTTTCTATAACTGGTCAGGATTTTCAAATCAAGTTTCTATAACTGGTCGGGATTTTCAAATCCAGTTTTTATAACCGGTCGGGATTTTCAAATTCAGTGTTATAACTGGTCGGGATTTTCAAATCCAGTTTCTATAACTGGTTGGGATTTTGAAATCCAGTTTCTATAACTGGTCGGCATTTTTAAATCCAGTTTTATAACTGGTCGGGATTTTCAAATCCAGTTTTATAATTGGTGGGGATTTTCAAATCCATTTTCTATAACTGGTCGGGATTTTCAAATCTAGTTTTATAATTGGTCGGGATTTTCAAATCCAGTGTTATAACTAATCAGGATTTTCAAATCCAGTTTCTATAACTGGTCGGGATTTTCAAATCCAGTTTTATAACTGGTCGGGATTTTCATATCCAGTTTTTATAACAGGTCCGGATTTTCAAATCTAGTTTTATGATTGGTCGGGATTTTCAAATCTAGTTTTATAATTGGTCGGGATTTTCAAATCCAGTGTTATAACTAATCAGGATTTTCAAATCCAGTTTCTATAACTGGTCGGGATTTTCAAATCCAGATTTATAACTGGTCGGGATTTTCAAATCCAGTTTCTATAACAGGTCCGGATTTTCAAATCTAGTTTTATAATTGGTCGGGATTTTCAAATCCAGTGTTATAACTGATCAGGATTTTCAAATCCAGTTTCTATAACTGGTCGGGATTTTCAAATTCAGTTTTATAACTGGTCGGGATTTTCAAATCCAGTTTTTATAACTGGTCGGGATTTTCAAATCCAGTTTCTATAACTGATCAGGATTTTCAAATCAAGTTTCTAAAACTGGTCGGGATTTTCAAATCCAGTTTTTATAACCGGTCGGGATTTTCAAATTCAGTGTTATAACTGGTCGGGATTTTCAAATCCAGATTCAATAACTGGTCGGGATTTTGAAATCCAGTTTCTTTAACTGGTCGGGATTTTGAATTCCAGATTTTATAACTGGTCGGGATTTTCAAATCCAGTTTCTATAACTAGTCGGGATTTTCAAATCCAGTTTCTATAACTGGTCGAGATTTTCAAATCCAGTTTCTATAACTGGTCGGGATTTTCAAATTCAGTTTTATAACTGGTCGGGATTTTCAAATCCAGTTTTTATAACTGGTCGGGATTTTCAAATCCAGTTTCTATAACTGATCAGGATTTTCAAATCAAGTTTCTAAAACTGGTCGGGATTTTCAAATCCAGTTTTTATAACCGGTCGGGATTTTCAAATTCAGTGTTATAACTGGTCGGGATTTTCAAATCCAGATTCAATAACTGGTCGGGATTTTGAAATCCAGTTTCTTTAACTGGTCGGGAGTTTGAATTCCAGATTTTATAACTGGTCGGGATTTTCAAATCCAGTTTCTATAACTAGTCGGGATTTTCAAATCCAGTTTCTATAACTGGTCGAGATTTTCAAATCCAGTTTATATAACAGGTCGGGATTTTCAAATCTAGTTTCTATAACTGGTCGGGATTTTCAACTCCAGTTTTTATAACTGGTCGGGATTTTCAAATCAGGTATCTATAACAAGTCGGGATTTTCAAATCTAGTGTCATAACTGGTCGGGATTTTTAAATCCAGTTTCTATAACTGGTCGGGATTTTCAAATCTAGTTTTATAACTGGTCAGAATTTTCAAATCCAGTTTCTATAACTGGTCGGGATTTTTAAATCCAGTTTTATAACTGGTCGGGATTTTCAAATCTAGTTTCTATAACTGGTCGGGATTTTTAAATCCATTTTTATAACTGGTCGGGATTTTCAAATCCAGTTTTATAACTTGTCGGGATTTTCAAATCCATTTTCTATAACTGGTCGGGATTTTCAAATCTAGTTTTATAATTGGTCGGGATTTTCAAATCCAGTGTTATAACTGATCAAGATTTTCAAATTCAGTTTCTATAACTCGTCGGGATTTTCAAATCCAGTTTTATAACTGGTCGGGATTTTCAAATCCAGTTTTAATAACTGGTCGGGATTTTCAAATTCAGTTTCTATAACTGGTCAGGATTTTCAAATCCAGTTTCTATAACTGGTCGGGATTTTCAAATCCAGTTTTTATAACTGGTCGGGATTTTCAAATTCAGTGTTATAACTGGTCGGGATTTTCAACACCAGTTTCTATAACTGGTCTGGATTTTGAAATCCAGTTTCTATAACTGGTTGAGATTTTTAAATTCAGTTTTTATAACTGGTCGGGATTTTCAAATCCAGTTTCTATAACTGGTCGGGATTTTCAAATCCAGTTTTATAACTAGTTGGAATTTTCAAATCTAGTTTCTATAACTGGTCCGGATTTTCAACTCCAGTTTTTATAACGGGTCGGGATTTTCAAATCAAGTATCTATAACAAGTCGGGATTTTCAAATCTAGTGTCATAACTGGTCGGGATTTTTAAATCCAGTTTCTATAACTGGTCGGGATTTTCAAATCTTGTTTTATAACTGGTCAGGATTTTCAAATCCAGTTTCTATAACTGGTCGGGATTTTTAAATCCAGTTTTATAACTGGTCGGGATTTTCAAATCCAGTTTCTATAACTGGTCGGGATTTTTAAATCCATTTTTATAACTGGTCGGGATTTTCAAATCCATTTTCTATAACTGGTCGGGATTTTCAAATCTAGTTTTATAATTGGTCGGGATTTTCAAATCCAGTGTTATAACTGATCAGGATTTTCAAATTCAGTTTCTATAACTCGTCGGGATTTTCAAATCCAGTTTTATAACTGGTCGGGATTTTCAAATCCAGTTTTCATAACTGGTCGGGATTTTCAAATTCAGTTTCTATAACTGGTCAGGATTTTCAAATCCAGTTTCTATAACTGGTCGGGATTTTCAAATCCAATTTTTATAACTGGTCGGGATTTACAAATTCAGTGTTATAACTGGTCAGGATTTTCAACTCCAGTTTCTATAACTGGTCGGGATTTTGAAATCCAGTTTCTATAACTGGTTGGGATTTTCAAATCCAGTTTTTATAACTAGTCGAGATTTTCAAATCCAGTTTCTGTAACTCGTCGGGATTTTTCAAATCCAGTTTTATAACTGGTTGGGATTTTCAAATCTAGTTTCTATAACTGGTCGATATTTTCAAATCCTTTTTCTATAAATGGTCGGGATTTTCAAATCCAGTTTCTATAACTGGTCGGGATTTTCAAATCTAGTTTTTATAACTGGTCGGGATTTTCAAATCCAGTTTCTATAACTGGTCAGGATTTTCAAATCCAGTTTCTATAATTGGTCGGGATTTTAAAATCCAATTTCTATAACTGGTCAGGATTTTCAAATCCAGTTTCTATAACTGGTCGGAATTTTCAAATCTAGTTTTTATAACTGGTCGGGATTTTCAAATCCAGTTTCTATAACTGGTCGGGATTTTCAAATCTAGTGTCATAACTGGTCGGGATTTTCAAATCCAGTTTTATAACTGGTCGGGATTTTCAAATCCATTTGCTATAACTGGTCGGGATTTTTAAATCCATTTTTATAACAGGTCGGGATTTTCAAATCCATTTTCTATAACTGGTCGGGATTTTCAAATCTAGTTTTATAATTGATCGGGATTTTCAAATCCAGTGTTATAACTGATCAGGATTTTCAAATTCAGTTTCTATAACTCGTCGGGATTTTCAAATCCAGTTTTATAACTGGTCGGGATTTTCAAATCCAGTTTTCATAACTGGTCGGGATTTTCAAATTCAGTTTCTATAACTGGTCAGGATTTTCAAATCCAGTTTCTATAACTGGTCGGGATTTTCAAATCCAATTTTTATAACTGGTCGGGATTTTCAAATTCAGTGTTATAACTGGTCGGGATTTTCAACTCCAGTTTCTATAACTGGTCGGGATTTTGAAATCCAGTTTCTATAACTGGTTGGGATTTTCAAATCCAGTTTTTATAACTGGTCGAGATTTTCAAATCCAGTTTCTATAACTGGTCGGGATTTTCAAATCCAGTTTTATAACTGGTTGGGATTTTCAAATCTAGTTTCTATAACTGGTCGATATTTTCAAATCCAGTTTCTATAACTGGTCGGGATTTTCAAATCCAGTTTCTATAACTGGTCGGGATTTTCAAATCTAGTTTTTATAACTGGTCGGGATTTTCAAATCCAGTTTCTATAACTGGTCAGGATTTTCAAATCCAGTTTCTATAATTGGTCGGGATTTTCAAATCCAGTTTTTATAACCGGTCGGGATTTTCAAATTCAGTGTTATAACTGGTCGGGATTTTCAAATCCAGATTCAATAACTGGTCGGGATTTTGAAATCCAGTTTCTTTAACTGGTCGGGATTTTGAAATCCAGTTTCTTTAACTGGTCGGGATTTTGAATTCCAGATTTTATAACTGGTCGGGATTTTCAAATCCAGTTTCTATAACTAGTCGGGATTTTCAAATCCAGTTTCTATAACTGGTCGGGATTTTTAAATCCAGTTTTATAACTGGTCGGGATTTTCAAATCCTGTTTTATAACTGATCGGGATTTTCAAATCCAGTTTCTATAACTGGTCGGGATTTTTAAATCCATTTTTATAACTGGTCGATATTTTCAAATCCAGTTTCTATAACTGGTTGGGATTTTCAAATCCAGTTTCTATAACTGGTCGGGATTTTTAAATCCATTTTTATAACTGGTCGGGATTTTCAAATTCAGTTTCTATAACTGGTCGGGATTTTTAAATCCAGTTTTATAACTGGTCGGGATTTTCAAATCCTGTTTTATAACTGGTCGGGATTTTCAAATCCAGTTTCTATAACTGGTCGGGATTTTCAAATCCAGTTTTATAATTGGTCGGGATTTTCAAATCTAGTGTTATAACTGATCAGGATTTTCAAATCCAGTTTCTATAACTGGTCGGGATTTTCAAATACAGTTTTTGTAACTGGTCGGGATTTTCAAAATTCAGTTTTTACAACAGGTCGGGATTTTCAAATCGAGTTTCTATAACTGGTCGGGATTTTCAAATCCAGTTTCTATAATTGGTCAGGATTTCCAAATCTAGTGTCATAACTGGTCGGGATTTTGAAATCCAATTTCTATACCTGGTCGGGATTTTCAAATCCAATTTTTATAACTGGTCGAGATTTTCAAATCCAGTTTCTATAACTAGTCGGGATTTTCAAATCCAGTTTTATAACTGGTCGGGATTTTCAAATCTTGTTTCTATAACTGGTCGGGATTTTCAAATCCAGTTTTTATAACTGGTCGGGATTTTCAAATCCAGTTTCTATAACTGGTCGGGATTTTCAAATCTAGTTTTTATAACTGGTCGGGATTTTCAAATCCAATTTTATAACTGGTCGGGATTTTCAAATTTAGTTTCTATAACTGGTCGGGATTTTTAAATCCAGTTTTATAACTGGTCGGGATTTTCAAATCCTGTTTTATAACTGGTCGGGATTTTCAAATCCAGTTTCTATAACTGGTCGGGATTTTCAAATCCAGTTTTATAATTGGTCGGGATTTTCAAATCTAGTGTTATAACTGATCAGGATTTTCAAATCCAGTTTTTATAACTGGTCGGGATTTTCAAATCCAGTTTTTGTAACTGGTCGGGATTTTCAAAATTCAGTTTTTACAACATGTCGGGATTTTCAAATCGAGTTTCTATAACTGGTCGGGATTTTCAAATCCAGTTTCTATAATTGGTCAGGATTTCCAAATCTAGTGTCATAACTGGTCGGGATTTTCAAATCCAATTTCTATACCTGGTCGGGATTTTCAAATCCAATTTTTGTAACTGGTCGAGATTTTCAAATCCAGTTTCTATAACTAGTCGGGATTTTCAAATCCAGTTTTATAACTGGTCGGGATTTTCAAATCTTGTTTCTATAATTGGTCGGGATTTTCAAATCCAGTTTCTATAACTGGTCGGGATTTTCAAATCCAGTTTCTATAACTGGTCGGGATTTTCAAATCTAGTTTTTATAATTGGTCGGGATTTTCAAATCCAGTTTTTGTAACTGGTCGAGATTTTCAAAATTCAGTTTTTACAACTGGTCGGGATTTTCAAATCCAGTTTCTATAACTGGTCAGGATTTTCAAATCCAGTTTCTATAAGTGGTCGGGATTTTCAAATTCAGTTTCTATAACTGGTCGGGATTTCTAAATCTAGTGTCATAACTTGTCGGGATTTTCAAATCCAATTTCTATAACTGGTCGGGATTTTCAAATCCAGTTTTATAACTGGTCAGGATTTTCAAATGGAGTTTCTATAATTGGTCGGGATTTTCAAATCATTTTTTATAACTGGTCAGGATTTTCAAATTCAATTTCTATAACTGGTCGGGATTTTTCAAATCCAGAATTTACAACTGGTCAGGATTTTCAAATCTAATTTCTATAACTGATCGGGATTTTCAAATCAAGTTTCTATAACTGGTCGGGATTTTCAAATCCAGTTTCTATAACTGGTCGAGATTTCCAAATCTAGTGTCATAACTGGTCGGGATTTTAAAATCCAATTTCTATAACTGGTCGTGATTTCCAAATCTAGTGTCATAACTGGTCGGGATTTTCAAATCCAATTTCTATAACTGGTCGGGATTTTCCAATCCAGTTTTATAACTGGTCAGGATTTTCAAATGCAGTTTCTATAACTGGTCGGGATTTTTAAATCTAGTTTTATAACTGGTTGGGATTTTCAAATCCAGATTTATAATTGGTCGGAATTTTCAAATCCAGTTTCTATTACAGGTCAGGATTTTCAAAGCTAGTTTTATAATTGGTCGGGATTTTCAAATCTAGTGTTATAACTGATCAGGATTTTCAAATCCAGTTTCTATAACTGGTCGGGATTTTCAAATCCAGTTTTATAACTGGTCGGGATTTTCAAATCCAGTTTTTATAACTGGTCGGGATTTTCAAATCCAGTTTTTATAACTGGTCGGGATTTTCAAATCCAGTTTCTATAACTGGTCAGGATTTTCAAATCAAGTTTCTATAACTGGTCGGGATTTTCAAATCCAGTTTTTATAACCGGTCGGGATTTTCAAATTCAGTGTTATAACTGGTCGGGATTTTCAAATCCAGTTTCTATAACTGGTCGGGATTTTGAAATCCAGTTTCTATAACTGGTCGGCATTTTTAAATCCAGTTTTATAACTGGTCGGGATTTTCAAATCCAGTTTTATAATTGGTGGGGATTTTCAAATCCATTTTCTATAACTGGTCGGGATTTTCAAATCTAGTTTTATAATTGGTCGGGATTTTCAAATCCAGTGTTATAACTGATCAGGATTTTCAAATCCAGTTTCTATAACTGGTCGGGATTTTCAAATCCAGTTTTATAACTGGTCGGGATTTTCATATCCAGTTTTTATAACAGGTCCGGATTTTCAAATCTAGTTTTATGATTGGTCGGGATTTTCAAATCCAGTGTTATAACTAATCAGGATTTTCAAATCCAGTTTCTATAACTGGTCGGGATTTTCAAATCCAGATTTATAACTGGTCGGGATTTTCAAATCCAGTTTCTATAACAGGTCCGGATTTTCAAATCTAGTTTTATAATTGGTCGGGATTTTCAAATCCAGTGTTATAACTGATCAGGATTTTCAAATCCAGTTTCTATAACTGGTCGGGATTTTCAAATTCAGTTTTATAACTGGTCGGGATTTTCAAATCCAGTTTTTATAACTGGTCGGGATTTTCAAATCCAGTTTCTATAACTGATCAGGATTTTCAAATCAAGTTTCTAAAACTGGTCGGGATTTTCAAATCCAGTTTTTATAACCGGTCGGGATTTTCAAATTCAGTGTTATAACTGGTCGGGATTTTCAAATCCAGATTCAATAACTGGTCGGGATTTTGAAATCCAGTTTCTTTAACTGGTCGGGATTTTGAATTCCAGATTTTATAACTGGTCGGGATTTTCAAATCCAGTTTCTATAACTAGTCGGGATTTTCAAATCCAGTTTCTATAACTGGTCGAGATTTTCAAATCCAGTTTATATAACAGGTCGGGATTTTCAAATCTAGTTTCTATAACTGGTCGGGATTTTCAACTCCAGTTTTTATAACTGGTCGGGATTTTCAAATCAGGTATCTATAACAAGTCGGGATTTTCAAATCTAGTGTCATAACTGGTCGGGATTTTTAAATCCAGTTTCTATAACTGGTCGGGATTTTCAAATCTAGTTTTATAACTGGTCAGAATTTTCAAATCCAGTTTCTATAACTGGTCGGGATTTTTAAATCCAGTTTTATAACTGGTCGGGATTTTCAAATCCAGTTTCTATAACTGGTCGGGATTTTTAAATCCATTTTTATAACTGGTCGGGATTTTCAAATCCAGTTTTATAACTTGTCGGAATTTTCAAATCCATTTTCTATAACTGGTCGGGATTTTCAAATCTAGTTTTATAATTGGTCGGGATTTTCAAATCCAGTGTTATAACTGATCAGGATTTTCAAATTCAGTTTCTATAACTCGTCGGGATTTTCAAATCCAGTTTTATAACTGGTCGGGATTTTCAAATCTAGTTTTAATAACTGGTCGGGATTTTCAAATTCAGTTTCTATAACTGGTCAGGATTTTCAAATCCAGTTTCTATAACTGGTCGGGATTTTCAAATCCAGTTTTTATAACTGGTCGGGATTTTCAAATTCAGTGTTATAACTGGTCGGGATTTTCAACACCAGTTTCTATAACTGGTCTGGATTTTGAAATCCAGTTTCTATAACTGGTTGAGATTTTTAAATCCAGTTTTTATAACTGGTCGGGATTTTCAAATCCAGTTTCTATAACTGGTCGGGATTTTCAAATCCAGTTTTATAACTAGTTGGAATTTTCAAATCAAGTTTCTATAACTGGTCCGGATTTTCAACTCCAGTTTTTATAACGGGTCGGGATTTTTAAATCAAGTATCTATAACAAGTCGGGATTTTCAAATCTAGTGTCATAACTGGTCGGGATTTTTAAATCCAGTTTCTATAACTGGTCGGGATTTTCAAATCTTGTTTTATAACTGGTCAGGATTTTCAAATCCAGTTTCTATAACTGGTCGGGATTTTTAAATCCAGTTTTATAACTGGTCGGGATTTTCAAATCCAGTTTCTATAACTGGTCGGGATTTTTAAATCCATTTTTATAACTGGTCGGGATTTTCAAATCCATTTTCTATAACTGGTCGGGATTTTCAAATCTAGTTTTATAATTGGTCGGGATTTTCAAATCCAGTGTTATAACTGATCAGGATTTTCAAATTCAGTTTCTATAACTCGTCGGGATTTTCAAATCCAGTTTTATAACTGGTCGGGATTTTCAAATCCAGTTTTCATAACTGGTCGGGATTTTCAAATTCAGTTTCTATAACTGGTCAGGATTTTCAAATCCAGTTTCTATAACTGGTCGGGATTTTCAAATCCAATTTTTATAACTGGTCGGGATTTACAAATTCAGTGTTATAACTGGTCAGGATTTTCAACTCCAGTTTCTATAACTGGTCGGGATTTTGAAATCCAGTTTCTATAACTGGTTGGGATTTTCAAATCCAGTTTTTATAACTAGTCGAGATTTTCAAATCCAGTTTCTATAACTCGTCGGGATTTTTCAAATCCAGTTTTATAACTGGTTGGGATTTTCAAATCTAGTTTCTATAACTGGTCGATATTTTCAAATCCTTTTTCTATAAATGGTCGGGATTTTCAAATCCAGTTTCTATAACTGGTCGGGATTTTCAAATCTAGTTTTTATAACTGGTCGGGATTTTCAAATCCAGTTTCTATAACTGGTCAGGATTTTCAAATCCAGTTTCTATAATTGGTCGGGATTTTAAAATCCAATTTCTATAACTGGTCAGGATTTTCAAATCCAGTTTCTATAACTGGTCGGAATTTTCAAATCTAGTTTTTATAACTGGTCGGGATTTTCAAATCCAGTTTCTATAACTGGTCGGGATTTTCAAATCTAGTGTCATAACTGGTCGGGATTTTCAAATCCAGTTTTATAACTGGTCGGGATTTTCAAATCCATTTGCTATAACTGGTCGGGATTTTTAAATCCATTTTTATAACAGGTCGGGATTTTCAAATCCATTTTCTATAACTGGTCGGGATTTTCAAATCTAGTTTTATAATTGATCGGGATTTTCAAATCCAGTGTTATAACTGATCAGGATTTTCAAATTCAGTTTCTATAACTCGTCGGGATTTTCAAATCCAGTTTTATAACTGGTCGGGATTTTCAAATCCAGTTTTCATAACTGGTCGGGATTTTCAAATTCAGTTTCTATAACTGGTCAGGATTTTCAAATCCAGTTTCTATAACTGGTCGGGATTTTCAAATCCAATTTTTATAACTGGTCGGGATTTTCAAATTCAGTGTTATAACTGGTCGGGATTTTCAACTCCAGTTTCTATAACTGGTCGGGATTTTGAAATCCAGTTTCTATAACTGGTTGGGATTTTCAAATCCAGTTTTTATAACTGGTCGAGATTTTCAAATCCAGTTTCTATAACTGGTCGGGATTTTCAAATCCAGTTTTATAACTGGTTGGGATTTTCAAATCTAGTTTCTATAACTGGTCGATATTTTCAAATCCAGTTTCTATAACTGGTCGGGATTTTCAAATCCAGTTTCTATAACTGGTCGGGATTTTCAAATCTAGTTTTTATAACTGGTCGGGATTTTCAAATCCAGTTTCTATAACTGGTCAGGATTTTCAAATCCAGTTTCTATAATTGGTCGGGATTTTAAAATCCAATTTCTATAACTGGTCAGGATTTTCAAATCCAGTTTCTATAACTGGTCGGAATTTTCCAAATCTAGTTTTTATAACTGGTCGGGATTTTCAAATCCAGTTTCTATAACTGGTCGGGATTTTCAAATCTAGTGTCATAACAGGTCAGGATTTTCAAATCCAGTTTTATAACTGGTCGGGATTTTCAAATCCATTTGCTATAACTGGTCGGAATTTTCAAATCTAGTTTTATAATTGGTCGGTATTTTCAAATCCAGTGTTATAACTGATCAGGATTTTCAAATTTAGTTTCTATAACTCGTCGGGATTTTCAAATCCAGTTTTATAACTGGTCGGGATTTTCAAATCCAGTTTTCATAACTGGTCAGGATTTTCAAATTCAGTTTCTATAACTGGTCAGGATTTTCAAATCCAGTTTCTATAACTGGTCGGGATTTTCAAATCCAGTTTTGATAACTAGTCGGGATTTTCAAATCCAGTTTCTATAACTGGTCGGGATTTTCAAATCCAGTTTCTATAACTGGTCAGGATTTTCAAATCCAGTTTCTATAACTGGTTGGGATTTTCAAATCTAGTTTTTATAACTGGTCGGGATTTTCAAATCTAGTTTTTATAACTGGTCGGGATTTTCAAATCCAGTTTTTATAACTGGTCGGGATTTTCAAATCTAGTGTCATAACTGGTCGGGATTTTCAAATCCAGTTTTATAACTGGTCGGGATTTTCAAATCCATTTGCTATAACTGGTCGGGATTTTCAAATCTAGTTTTATAATTGGTCGGGATTTTCAAATCTAGTGTTATAACTGATCAGGATTTTCAAATTTAGTTTCTATAACTCGTCGGGATTTTCAAATCCAGTTTTATAATTGGTCGGGATTTTCAAATCCAGTTTTCATAACTGGTCAGGATTTTCAAATTCAGTTTTTATAACTGGTCGGGATTTTCAAATCCAGTTTTTATAACTGGTCGGGATTTTCAAATCTAGTGTCATAACTGGTCGGGATTTTCAAATCCAGTTTTATAACTGGTCGGGATTTTCAAATCCATTTTCTATAACTGGTCGGGATTTTTAAATCCAGTTTTTATAACTGGTCGGGATTTTCAAATTCAGTGTTATAACTGGTCGGGATTTTCAAATCGAGTTTCTATAACTGGTCGGGATTTTCAAATCCAGTTTCTATAACTGGTCGGTATTTTGAAATCCAGTTTCTATAACTGGTCGGGATTTTCAAATCCAGTTTTTATAACTGGTCGGGATTTTCAAATCCAGTTTCTATAACTGGTCGGGATTTTCAAATCTAGTTTTATAACTTGTCGGGATTTTCAAATCTAGTTTCTATAACTGCTCGGGATTTTCAAATCCAGTTTCTGTAACTGGTCGGGATTTTCAAATCCAGTTTCTATAACTGATCAAGATTTTCAAATCTAGTTTTTATAACTGGTCGGGATTTTCAAATCCAGTTTTTGTAACTGGTCGGGATTTTTAAATCTAGTTTTATAACTGGTTGGGATTTTCAAATCCAGATTTATAACTGGTCGGGATTTTCAAATCCAGTTTCTATAACAGGTCCGGATTTTCAAATCTAGTTTTATAATTGGTCGGGATTTTCAAATCCAGTGTTATAACTGATCAGGATTTTCAAATCCAGTTTCTATAACTGGTCGGGATTTTCAAATTCAGTTTTATAACTAGTCGGGATTTTCAAATCCAGTTTTTATAACTGGTCGGGATTTTCAAATCCAGTTTCTATAACTGATCAGGATTTTCAAATCAAGTTTCTAAAACTGGTCGGGATTTTCAAATCCAGTTTTTATAACCGGTCGGGATTTTCAAATTCAGTGTTATAACTGGTCGGGATTTTCAAATCCAGTTTCAATAACTGGTCGGGATTTTGAATTCCAGATTTTATAACTGGTCGGGATTTTCAAATCCAGTTTCTATAACTGGTGGGGATTTTCAAATCCAGTTTCTATAACTGGTCGAGATTTTCAAATTCAGTTTATATAACAGGTCGGGATTTTCAAATCTAGTTTCTATAACTGGTCGGGATTTTCAACTCCAGTTTTTATAACTGGTCGGGATTTTCAAATCAGGTATCTATAACAAGTCGGGATTTTCAAATCCAGTGTCATAACTGGTCGGGATTTTTAAATCCAGTTTCTATAACTGGTCGGGATTTTCAAATCTAGTTTTATAACTGGTCAGGATTTTCAAATCCAGTTTCTATAACTGGTCGGGATTTTTAAATCCAGTTTTATAACTGGTCGGGATTTTCAAATCCAGTTTCTATAACTGGTCGGGATTTTTAAATCCATTTTTATAACTGGTCGGGATTTTCAAATCCAGTTTTATAACTTGTCGGGATTTTCAAATCCATTTTCTATAACTGGTCGGGATTTTCAAATCTAGTTTTATAATTGGTCGGGATTTTCAAATCCAGTGTTATAACTGATCAGGATTTTCAAATTCAGTTTCTATAACTCGTCGAGATTTTCAAATCCAGTTTTATAACTGGTCGGGATTTTCAAATCCAGTTTTAATAACTGGTCGGGATTTTCAAATTCCGTTTCTATAACTGGTCAGGATTTTTAAATCCAGTTTCTATAACTGGTCGGGATTTTCAAATCCAGTTTTTATAACTGGTCGGGATTTTCAAATTCAGTGTTATAACTGGTCGGGATTTTCAACACCAGTTTCTATAACTGGTCTGGATTTTGAAATCCAGTTTCTATAACTGGTTGAGATTTTCAAATCCAGTTTTTATAACTGGTCGGGATTTTCAAATCCAGTTTCTATAACTGGTCGGGATTTTCAAATCCAGTTTTATAACTAGTTGGGATTTTCAAATCTAGTTTCTATAACTGGTCGGGATTTTCAACTCCAGTTTTTATAACGGGTCGGGATTTTCAAATCAGGTATCTATAACAAGTCGGGATTTTCAAATCTAGTGTCATAACTGGTCGGGATTTTTAAATCCAGTTTCTATAACTGGTCGGGATTTTCAAATCTAGTTTTATAACTGGTCAGAATTTTCAAATCCAGTTTCTATAACTGGTCGGGATTTTTAAATCCAGTTTTATAACTGGTCGGGATTTTCAAATCCAGTTTCTATAACTGGTCGGGATTTTTAAATCCATTTTTATAACTGGTCGGGATTTTCAAATCCATTTTCTATAACTGGTCGGGATTTTCAAATCTAGTTTTATAATTGGTCGGGATTTTCAAATCCAGTCTTATAACTGATCAGGATTTTCAAATTCAGTTTCTATAACTCGTCGGGATTTTCAAATCCAGTTTTCATAACTAGTCAGGATTTTCAAATTCAGTTTCTATAACTGGTTAGGATTTTCAAATCCAGTTTCTATAACTGGTCGGGATTTTCAAATCCAATTTTTATAACTGGTCGGGATTTTCAAATTCAGTGTTATAACTGGTCGGGATTTTCAACTCCAGTTTCTATAACTGGTCGGGATTTTGAAATCCAGTTTCTATAACTGGTTGGGATTTTCAAATCCAGTTTTTATAACTGGTCGAGATTTTCAAATCCAGTTTCTATAACTGGTCGGGATTTTCAAATCCAGTTTTATAACTGGTTGGGATTTTCAAATCTAGTTTCTATAACTGTCGATATTTTCAAATCCAGTTTCTATAACTGGTTGGGATTTTTAAATCCAGTTTCTATAACTGGTCGGGATTTTCAAATCTAGTTTTTATAACTAGTCGGGATTTTCAAATCCAGTTTCTATAACTGGTCAGGATTTTCAAATCCAGTTTCTATAATTGGTCGGGATTTTAAAATCCAATTTCTATAACTGGTCAGGATTTTCAAATCCAGTTTCTATAACTGGTCGGAATTTTCAAATCTAGTTTTTATAACTGGTCGGGATTTTCAAATCCAGTTTCTATAGCTGGTCGAGATTTTTAAATCTAGTGTCATAACTGGTCAGGATTTTCAAATCCAGTTTTATAACTGGTCGGGATTTTCAAATCCATTTGCTATAACTGGTCGGAATTTTCAAATCTAGTTTTATAATTGGTCGGGATTTTCAAATCCAGTGTTATAACTGATCAGGATTTTCAAATTTAGTTTCTATAACTCGTCGGGATTTTCAAATCCAGTTTTATAACTGGTCGGGATTTTCAAATCCAGTTTTCATAACTGGTCAGGATTTTCAAATTCAGTTTCTATAATTGGTCAGGATTTTCAAATCCAGTTTCTATAACTGGTCGGGATTTTCAAATCCAGTTTTTATAACTAGTCGGGATTTTCAAATCCAGTTTCTATAACTGGTCGGGATTTTCAAATTCAGTTTCTATAACTGGTCAGGATTTTCAAATCTAGTTTCTATAACTGGTTGGGATTTTCAAATCTAGTTTTTATAACTGGTCGGGATTTTCAAATCTAGTTTTTATAACTGGTCGGGATTTTCAAATCCAGTTTCTATAACTGGTCGGGATTTTCAAATCTAGTGTCATAACTGGTCGGGATTTTCAAATCCAGTTTTATAACTGGTCGGGATTTTCAAATCCATTTGCTATAACTGGTCGGGATTTTCAAATCTAGTTTTATAATTGGTCGGGATTTTCAAATCCAGTGTTATAACTGATCAGGATTTTCAAATTCAGTTTCTATAACAGGTCAGGATTTTCAAATCCATTTTCTATAACTGGTCGGGATTTTCAAATCCAGTTTTTATAACTGGTCGGGATTTTCAAATTCAGTGTTATAACTGGTCGGGATTTTCAAATCCAGTTTCTATAACTGGTCGGGATTTTCAAATCCAGTTTCTATAACTGGTCGGTATTTTGAAATCCAGTTTCTATAACTGGTCGGGATTTTCAAATCCAGTTTTTATAACTGGTCGGGATTTTCAAATCCAGTTTCTATAACTGGTCGGGATTTTCAAATCCAGTTTTATAACTTGTCGGGATTTTCAAATCTAGTTTCTATAACTGCTCGGGATTTTCAAATCCAGTTTCTGTAACTGGTCGGGATTTTCAAATCCAGTTTCTATAACTGATCAAGATTTTCAAATCTAGTTTTTATAACTGGTCGGGATTTTCAAATCCAGTTTTTGTAACTGGTCGGGATTTTCAAATCCAGTTTCTATAACTGGTCGGGATTTTCAAATCCAGTTTCTATAACTGGTTGGGATTTTCAAATCCAGTTTCTATAACTAGTCAGGATTTTCAAATGCAGTTTTATAAGTGGTCGGGATTTTCAAATCCAGTTTTTATAACTGGTCGGGATTTTCAACTCCAGTTTCTATAACTGGTAGGGATTTTGAAATCCAGTTTCTATAACTGTTTGGCATTTTCAAATCCAGTTTTTATAACTGGTCGGGATTTTCAAATCCAGTTTCTATAACTGATCAGGATTTTCAAATCAAGTTTCTAAAACTGGTCGGGATTTTCAAATCCAGTTTTTATAACCGGTCGGGATTTTCAAATTCAGTATTATAACTGGTCGGGATTTTCAAATCCAGTTTCAATAACTGGTCGGGATTTTGAAATCCAGTTTCTTTAACTGGTCGGGATTTTGAATTCCAGATTTTATAACTGGTCGGGATTTTCAAATCCAGTTTCTATAACTGGTGGGGATTTTCAAATCCAGTTTCTATAACTGGTCGAGATTTTCAAATCCAGTTTATATAACAGGTCGGGATTTTCAAATCTAGTTTCTATAACTGGTCGGGATTTTCATCTCCAGTTTTTATAACTGGTCGGGATTTTCAAATCAGGTATCTATAACAAGTCGAGATTTTCAAATCCAGTGTCATAACTGGTCGGGATTTTTAAATTCAGTTTCTATAACTCATCGGGATTTTCAAATCTAGTTTTATAACTGGTCAGGATTTTCAAATCCAGTTTCTATAACTGGTCGGGATTTTTAAATCCAGTTTTATAACTGGTCGGGATTTTCAAATCTAGTTTCTATAACTGGTCGGGATTTTTAAATCCATTTTTATAACTGTTCGGGATTTTCAAATCCAGTTTTATAACTTGTCGGGATTTTCAAATCCATTTTCTATAACTGGTCGGGATTTTCAAATCTAGTTTTATAATTGGTCGGGATTTTCAAATCCAGTGTTATAACTGATCAGGATTTTCAAATTCAGTTTCTATAACTCGTCGGGATTTTCAAATCCAGTTTTATAACTGGTCGGGATTTTCAAATCCAGTTTTAATAATGGTCGGGATTTTCAAATTCAGTTTCTATAACTGGTCAGGATTTTCAAATCCAGTTTCTATAACTGGTCGGGATTTTCAAATCCAGTTTTTATAACTGGTCGGGATTTTCAAATTCAGTGTTATAACTGGTCGGGATTTTCAACACCAGTTTCTATAACTGGTCTGGATTTTGAAATCCAGTTTCTATAACTGGTTGAGATTTTCAAATCCAGTTTTTATAACTGGTCGGGATTTTCAAATCCAGTTTCTATGACTGGTCGGGATTTTCAAATCCAGTTTTATAACTAGTTGGGATTTTCAAATCTAGTTTCTATAACTGGTCGGGATTTTCAACTCCAGTTTTTATAACGGGTCGGGATTTTCAAATCAGGTATCTATAACAAGTCGGGATTTTCAAATCTAGTGTCATAACTGGTCGGGATTTTTAAATCCAGTTTCTATAACTGGTCGGGATTTTCAAATCTAGTTTTATAACTGGTCAGGATTTTCAAATCAAGTTTCTATAACTGGTCGGGATTTTTAAATCCAGTTTTATAACTGGTCGGGATTTTCAAATCCAGTTTCTATAACTGGTCGGGATTTTCAAATCCAATTTTTATAACTGGTCGGGATTTTCAAATTCAGTGTTATAACTGGTCGGGATTTTCAACTCCAGTTTCTATAACTGGTCGGGATTTTGAAATCCAGTTTCTATAACTGGTTGGGATTTTCAAATCCAGTTTTTATAACTGGTCGGGATTTTCAAATCCAGTGTTATAACTGATCAGGATTTTCAAATTCAGTTTCTATAACTCGTCGGGATTTTCAAATCCAGTTTTATAACTGGTCGGGATTTTCAAATCCAGTTTTCATAACTGGTCGGGATTTTCAAATTCAGTTTCTATAACTGGTCAGGATTTTCAAATCCAGTTTCTATAACTGGTCGGGATTTTCAAATCCAATTTTTATAACTGGTCGGGATTTTCAAATTCAGTGTTATAACTGGTCGGGATTTTCAACTCCAGTTTCTATAACTGGTCGGGATTTTGAAATCCAGTTTCTATAACTGGTTGGGATTTTCAAATCCAGTTTTTATAACTGGTCGAGATTTTCAAATCCAGTTTCTATAACTGGTCGGGATTTTCAAATCCAGTTTTATTACTGGTTGGGATTTTCAAATCTAGTTTCTATAACTGGTCGATATTTTCAAATCCAGTTTCTATAACTGGTTGGGATTTTCAAATCCAGTTTCTATAACTGGTCGGGATTTTCAAATCTAGTTTTTATAACTGGTCGGGATTTTCAAATCCAGTTTCTATAACTAGTCAGGATTTTCAAATTCAGTTTCTATAATTGGTCGGGATTTTAAAATCCAATTTCTATAACTGGTCAGGATTTTCAAATCCAGTTTCTATAACTGGTCGGAATTTTCAAATCTAGTTTTTATAACTGGTCGGGATTTTCAAATCCAGTTTCTATAACTGGTCGGGATTTTCAAATCTAGTGTCATAACTGGTCAGGATTTTCAAATCCAGTTTTATAACTGGTCGGAATTTTCAAATCCATTTGCTATAACTGGTCGGAATTTTCAAATCTAGTTTTATAATTGGTCGGGATTTTCAAATCCAGTGTTATAACTGATCAGGATTTTCAAATTTAGTTTTTATAACTCGTCGGGATTTTCAAATCCAGTTTTATAACTGGTCGGGATTTTCAAATCCAGTTTTCATAACTGGTCAGGATTTTCAAATTCAGTTTCTATAACTGGTCAGGATTTTCAAATCCAGTTTCTATAACTGGTCGGGATTTTCAAATCCAGTTTTTATAACTAGTCGGGATTTTCAAATCCAGTTTCTATAACTGGTCGGGATCTTCAAATCCAGTTTCTATAACTGGTCAGGATTTTCAAATTCAGTTTCTATAACTGGTTGGGATTTTCAAATCTAGTTTTTATAACTGGTCGGGATTTTCAAATCTAGTTTTTATAACTGGTCGGGATTTTCAAATCCAGTTTCTATAACTGGTCGGGATTTTCAAATCTAGTGTCATAACTGGTCGGGATTTTCAAATCCAGTTTTATAACTGGTCAAGATTTTCAAATCCATTTGCTATAACTGGTCGGGATTTTCAAATCTAGTTTTATAATTGGTCGGGATTTTCAAATCCAGTGTTATAACTGATCAGGATTTTCAAATTTAGTTTCTATAACTCGTCGGGATTTTCAAATCCAGTTTTATAACTGGTCGGGATTTTCAAATCCAGTTTTCATAACTGGTCAGGATTTTCAAATTCAGTTTCTATAACAGGTCAGGATTTTCAAATCCATTTTCTATAACTGGTCGGGATTTTCAAATCCAGTTTTTATAACTGGTCGGGATTTTCAAGTTCAGTGTTATAACTGGTCGGGAATTTCAAATCCAGTTTCTATAACTGGTCGGGATTTTCAAATCCAGTTTCTATAACTGGTCGGTATTTTGAAATCCAGTTTCTATAACTGGTCGGGATTTTCAAATCCAGTTTTTATAACTGGTCGGCATTTTCAAATCCAGTTTCTATAACTGGTCGGGATTTTCAAATCCAGTTTTATAACTTGTCGGGATTTTCAAATCTAGTTTCTATAACTGCTCGGGATTTTCAAATCCAGTTTCTGTAACTGGTCGGGATTTTCAAATCCAGTTTCTATAACTGATCAAGATTTTGAAATCTAGTTTTTATAACTGGTCGGGATTTTCAAATCCAGTTTTTGTAACTGGTCGGGATTTTCAAATCCAGTTTCTATAACTGGTCGGGATTTTAAAATCCAGTTTCTATAACTGGTTGTGATTTTCAAATCCAGTTTCTATAACTGGTCGTGATTTCAAAATCTAGTGTCATAACTGGTCGGGATTTTCAAATCCAATTTCTATAACTGGTCGGGATTTTCAAATCCAGTTTTATAACTGGTCAGGATTTTCAAATGCTGTTTCTATAACTGGTCGGGATTTTTAAATCTAGTTTTATAACTGGTTGTGATTTTCAAATCCAGATTTATAACTGGTCGGGATTTTCAAATCTAGTTTTATAATTGGTCGGGATTTTCAAATCCAGTGTTATAACTGATCAGTATTTTCAAATCCAATTTCTATAACTGGTCGGGATTTTCAAATCCAGTTTTATAACTGGTCGAGATTTTCAAATCCAGTTTTTATAACTGGTCGGGATTTTCAAATCCAGTTTCTATAACTGGTCAGGATTTTCAAATCAAGTTTCTATAACTGGTCGGGATTTTCAAATCCAGTTTTTATAACCGGTCGGGATTTTCAAATTCAGTGTTATAACTGGTCGGGATTTTTAAATCCAGTTTCTATAACTGGTCGGGATTTTCAAATCCAGTTTCTATAACTGGTCGGGATTTTAAAATTCAGTTTATATAACTGGTCGGGATTTTCAATTCCAGATTTTATAACTGGTCGAGATTTTCAAATCCAGTTTCTATAACTGGTCGGGATTTTCAAATCCTGTTTCTATAACTGGTCGAGATTTTCAAATCCAGTTGCTATAACTGATCGGGATTTTCAAATCAAGTTTCTATAACTGGTCGGGATTTTCAACTCTAGTTTTTATAACTGATCGGGATTTTCAATTCCAGTTTTATAACTGGTCAGGATTTTCAAATCTAGTTTTTATAACTGGTCGGGATTTTCAAATCCAGTTTCTATAACTGGTCGGGAATTTCAAATCCAGTTTTTATAACTGGTCGAGATTTTCAAATTCAGTGTTATAACTGGTCGGGATTTTCAACTCCAGTTTCTATAACTGGTCGGGATTTTGAAATCCAGTTTCTATAACTGGTTGGGATTTTCAAATCCAGTTTTTATAACTGGTCGGGATTTTCAAATCCAGTTTCTATAACTTGTCGAGATTTTCAAATCCAGTTTTATAACTGGTCGGGATTTTCAAATCTAGTTTCTATAACTGGTCGATATTTTCAAATCCAGTTTCTATAACTGGTCGGGATTTTCAAATTCAGTGTTATAACTGGTCGGGAATTTCAAATCCAGTTTCTATAACTGGTCGGGATTTTCAAATCCAGTTTCTATAACTGGTCGGTATTTTGAAATCCAGTTTCTATAACTGGTCGGGATTTTCAAATCTAGTTTTTATAACTGGTCGGGATTTTCAAATCCAGTTTCTATAACTGGTCAGGATTTTCAAATCCAGTTTCTATAATTGGTCGGGATTTTAAAATCCAGTTTCTATAACTGGTCGGGCTTTTCAAATCCAGTTTTTATAACTGGTCGGGATTTTCAAATCTAGTGTCATAACTGGTCGGGATTTTCAAATCCAGTTTTATAACTGGTCGGGATTTTCAAATCCATTTGCTATAACTGGTCGGGATTTTCAAATCTAGTTTTATAATTGGTCGGAATTTTCAAATCCAGTGTTATAACTGATCAGGATTTTCAAATTTAGTTTCTATAACTCGTCGGGATTTTCAAATCCAGTTTTATAACTGGTCGGGATTTTCAAATCCAGTTTTCATAACTGGTCAGGATTTTCAAACTCAATTTCTATAACTGGTCAGGATTTTCAAATCCAGTTTCTATAACTGGTCGGGATTTTCAAATCCAGTTTTTATAACTGGTCGGGACTTTCAAATCCAGTTTTTATAACTGGTCAGGATTTTCAAATTCAGTTTCTATAACTAGTCAGGATTTTCAAATCCAGTTTTATAACTGGTCGGCATTTTCAAATCCAGTTTTTATAACTGGTCGGGATTTTCAACTCCAGTTTCTATAACTGGTAGGGATTTTGAAATCCAGTTTCTATAACTGGTTGGCATTTTCAAATCCAGTTTTTATAACTGGTCGGGATTTTAAAATCCAGTTTCTATAACTGGTCGGGATTTTCAAATCCAGTTTTATAACTGGTTGGGATTTTCAAATCTAGTTTCTATAACTGGTCGATATTTTCAAATCCAGTTTCTATAACTGGTCGGGATTTTCAAATCCAGTTTCTATAACTGATCGGGATTTTCAAATCTAGTTTTTATAACTGGTCGGGATTTTCAAATCCAGTTTCTATAACTGGTCAGGATTTTCCAATCCAGTTTCTATAATTGGTCGGGATTTTAAAATCCAATTTCTATAACTGGTCAGGATTTTCAAATCCAGTTTCAATAACTGGTCTGAATTTTCAAATCTAGTTTTTATAACTGGTCGGGATTTTCAAATCCAGTTTCTATAACTGGTCGGGATTTTCAAATCTAGTGTCATAACTGGTCGGGATTTTCAAATCCAATTTTATAACTGGTCGGGATTTTCAAATCCATTTGCTATAACTGGTCGGGATTTTCAAATCTAGTTTTATAATTGGTCGGGATTTTCAAATCCAGTGTTATAACTGATCAGGATTTTCAAATTTAGTTTCTATAACTCGTCGGGATTTTCAAATCCAGTTTTATAACTGGTCGGGATTTTCAAATCCAGTTTTCATAACTGGTCAGGATTTTCAAATTCAGTTTCTATAACAGGTCAGGATTTTCAAATCCAGTTTCTATAACTGGTCGGGATTTTCAAATCCAGTTTTTATAACTGGTCGGGATTTTCAAATTCAGTGTTATAACTGGTCGGGATTTTCAAATCCAGTTTCTATAACTGGTCAGGATTTTCAAATCCAGTTTCTATAACTGGTCGGTATTTTGAAATCCAGTTTCTATAACTGGTCGGGATTTTCAAATCCAGTTTTTATAACTGGTCGGGATTTTCAAATCCAGTTTCTATAACTGGTCGGGATTTTCAAATCCAGTTTTATAACTGGTCGGGATTTTCAAATCTAGTTTCTATAACTGGTCGGGATTTTCAAATCCAGTTTCTATAACTGGTCGAGATTTTCAAATCCAGTTTCTATAACTGGTCGAGATTTTCAAATCTAGTTTTTATAACTGGTCGGGATTTTCAAATCCAGTTTTTGTAACTGGTCGGGATTTTCAAAATTCAGTTTTTACAACTTGTCAGGATTTTCAAATCCAGTTTCTATAACTGGTCGGGATTTTCAAATCCAGTTTCTATAACTGGTTGGGATTTTCAAATCCAGTTTCTATAACTGGTCGTGATTTCAAAATCTAGTGTCATAACTGGTCGGGATTTTCAAATCCAATTTCTATAACTGGTCGGGATTTTCAAATCCAGTTTTATAACTGGTCAGGATTTTCAAATGTTGTTTCTATAACTGGTCGGGATTTTTAAATCTAGTTTTATAACTGGTTGGGATTTTCAAATCCAGATTTATAACTGGTCGGGATTTTCAAATCCAGTTTTTATAATAGGTCCCGATTTTCAAATCTAGTTTTACAATTGGTCGGGATTTTCAAATCCAGTGTTATAACTGATCAGGATTTTCAAATCTAATTTCTATAACTGGTCGGGATTTTCAAATCCAGTTTTATAACTGGTCGAGATTTTCAAATCCAGTTTTTATAACTGGTCGGGATTTTCAAATCCAGTTTCTATAACTGGTCAGGATTTTCAAATCAATATTCTATAACTGGTCGGGATTTTCAAATCGAGTTTTTATAACCGGTCGGGATTTTCAAATTCAGTGTTATAACTGGTCGGGATTTTCAAATCCAGTTTCTATAACTGGTCGGGATTTTCAAATCCAGTTTCTATAACTGGTCGGGATTTTGAAATCAGTTTCTATAACTGGTCGGGATTTTCAATTCCAGATTTTATAAATGGTCGGGATTTTCAAATCTAGTTTCTATAACTGGTCGGGATTTTCAAATCCTGTTTCTATAACTGGTCGAGATTTTCAAATCCAGTTTCTATAACAGGTCGGGATTTTCAAATCCAGTTTCTATAACTGGTCGGCATTTTCAACTCTAGTTTTTATAACTGGTCGGGATTTTCAAATCCAGTTTTATAACTGGTCGGGATTTTCAAATCTAGTTTTATAATTGGTCGGGATTTTCAAATCCAGTGTTATAATTGATTAGGATTTTCAAATTCAGTTTCTATAACTCGTCGGGATTTTCAAATCCAGTTTTATAACTGGTCGGGATTTTCAAATCCAGTTTTAATAACTGGTCGGGATTTTCAAATTCAGTTTCTATAACTGGTCAGGATTTTCAAATCCAGTTTCTATAACTGGTTGGGATTTTCAAATCCAATTTTTATAACTGGTCGGGATTTTCAAATTCAGTGTTATAACTGGTCGGGATTTTCAACTCCAGTTTCTATAACTGGTCGGGATTTTGAAATCCAGTTTCTATAACTGGTTGGGATTTTCAAATCCAGTTTTTATAACTGGTCGGGATTTTCAAATCCAGTTTCTATAACTGGTCGAGATTTTCAAATCCAGTTTTATAACTGCTCGGGATTTTCAAATCTAGTTTATATAATTGGTCGATATTTCAAATCCAGTTTCTATAACTGGTCGGTATTTTCAAATCCAGTTTCTATAACTGGTCGGGATTTTCAAATCTAGTTTTTATAACTGGTCGGGATTTTCAAATCTAGTTTTTATAACTGGTCGGGATTTTCAAATCTAGTTTCTATAATTGGTCGATATTTTCAAATCCAGTTTCTATAACTGGTCGGGATTTTCAAATCCAGTTTCTATAACTGGTCGGGATTTTCAAATCTAGTTTTTATAACTGGTCGGTATTTTCAAATCTAGTTTTTATAACTGGTCGGGATTTTCAAATCCAGTTTTATAACTGGTCGGGATTTTCAAATCCAGTTTTATAACTGGTCGGGATTTTCAAATCCATTTTCTATAACTGGTCGGGATTTTCAAATCTAGTTTTATAACTGGTCGGGATTTTCAAATTCAGTGTTATAACTGGTCGGGATTTTCAAATCCAGTTTCTATAACTGGTCGGGATTTTCAAATCCAGTTTCTATAACTGGTCGGGATTTTCAAATCTAGTTTTTATAACTGGTCGGGATTTTCAAATCCAGTTTCTATAACTGGTCGGGATTTTCAAATCCAGTTTTATAACTGGTTGGGATTTTCAAATCTAGTTTCTATAACTGGTCGGGATTTTCAAATCCAGTTTCTATAACTGGTCGGGATTTTCAAATCCAGTTTCTATAACTGGTCGAGATTTTCAAATCTAGTTTTTATAACTGGTCGGGATTTTCAAATCCAGTTTTTGTAACTGGTCGGGATTTTCAAAATTCAGTTTTTACAACTGGTCGGGATTTTCAAATCCAGTTTCTATAACTGGTTGGGATTTTCAAATCCAGTTTCTATAACTGGTCGTGATTTCAAAATCTAGTGTCATAACTGGTCGGGATTTTCAAATCCAATTTCTATAACTTGTCGGGATTTTCAAATCCAGTTTTATAACTGGTCAGGATTTTCAAATGTTGTTTCTATAACTGGTCGGGATTTTTAAATCTAGTTTTATAACTGGTTGGGATTTTCAAATCCAGATTTATAACTGGTCGGGATTTTCAAATCCAGTTTTTATAATAGGTCCCGATTTTCAAATCTAGTTTTATAATTAGTCGGGATTTTCAAATCCAGTGTTATAACTGATCAGGATTTTCAAATGTAATTTCTATAACTGGTCGGGATTTTCAAATCCAGTTTTATAACTGGTCGAGATTTTCAAATCCAGTTTTTATAACTGGTCGGGATTTTCAAATCCAGTTTCTATAACTGGTCAGGATTTTCAAATCAACATTCTATAACTGGTCGGGATTTTCAAATCCAGTTTTTATAACCGGTCGGGATTTTCAAATTCAGTGTTATAACTGGTCGGGATTTTCAAATCCAGTTTCTATAACTGGTCGGGATTTTCAAATCCAGTTTCTATAACTGGTCGGGATTTTGAAATCAGTTTCTATAACTGGTCGGGATTTTCAATTCCAGATTTTATAAATGGTCGGGATTTTCAAATCTAGTTTCTATAACTGGTCGGGATTTTAAAATCCTGTTTCTATAACTGGTCGAGATTTTCAAATCCAGTTTCTATAACTGGTCGGGATTTTCAAATCCAGTTTCTATAACTGGTCGGCATTTTCAACTCTAGTTTTTATAACTGGTCGGGATTTTCAAATCCAGTTTTATAACTGGTCGGGATTTTTAAATCTAGTTTTATAATTGGTCGGGATTTTCAAATCCAGTGTTATAACTGATCAGGATTTTCAAATTCAGTTTCTATAACTCGTCGGAATTTTCAAATCCAGTTTTATAACTGGTCGGGATTTTCAAATCCAGTTTTAATAACTGGTCGGGATTTTCAAATTCAGTTTCTATAACTGGTCAGGATTTTCAAATCCAGTTTCTATAACTGGTTGGGATTTTCAAATCCAGTTTTTATAACTGGTCGGGATTTTCAAATTCAGTGTTATAACTGGTCGGGATTTTCAACTCCAGTTTCTATAACTGGTCGGGATTTTGAAATCCAGTTTCTATAACTGGTTGGGATTTTAAAATCCAGTTTTTATAACTGGTCGGGATTTTCAAATCCAGTTTTTATAACTGGTCGGGATTTTCAAATTCTGTGTTATAACTGGTCGGGATTTTCAACACCAGTTTCTATAATTGGTCGATATTTTCAAATCCAGTTTCTATAACTGGTTGGGATTTTCAAATCCAGTTTTTATAACTGGTCGGGATTTTCAAATCCAGTTTCTATAACTGGTCGAGATTTTCAAATCCAGTTTTATAACTGGTCGGGATTTTCAAATCTAGTTTCTATAATTGGTCGATATTTTAAATCCAGTTTCTATAACTGGTCGGGATTTTCAAATCCAGTTTTATAACTGGTCGGGATTTTCAAATCTAGTTTTTATAACTGGTCGATATTTTCAAATCCAGTTTCTATAACTGGTCGGGATTTTCAAATCCAGTTTCTATAACTGGTCGGGATTTTCAAATTCAGTTTCTATAACTGGTCGGTATTTTGAAATCCAGTTTCTATAACTGGTCGGGATTTTCAAATCTAGTTTTTATAACTGGTCGGGATTTTCAAATCCAGTTTCTATAACTGGTCGGGATTTTCAAATCCAGTTTTATAACTGGTCGGGATTTTCAAATCTAGTTTCTATAACTGGTCGGGATTTTCAAATCCAGTTTCTATAACTGGTCGAGATTTTCAAATCCAGTTTCTATAACTGGTCGAGATTTTCAAATCTAGTTTTTATAACTGGTCGGGATTTTCAAATCCAGTTTTTGTAACTGGTCGGGATTTTCAAAATTCAGTTTTTACAACTGGTCGGGATTTTCAAATCCAGTTTCTATAACTGGTCAGGATTTTCAAATCCAGTTTCTATAACTGGTTGGGATTTTCAAATCCCGTTTCTATAACTGGTCGTGATTTCAAATCTAGTGTCATAACTGGTCGGGATTTTCAAATCCAATTTCTATAACTGGTCGGGATTTTCAAATCCAGTTTTATAACTGGTCAGGATTTTCAAATGCTGTTTCTATAACTGGTCGGGATTTTTAAATCTAGTTTTATAACTGGTTGGGATTTTCAAATCCAGATTTATAACTGGTCGGGATTTTCAAATCCAGTTTTTATAATAGGTCCCGATTTTCAAATCTAGTTTTATAATTAGTCGGGATTTTCAAATCCAGTGTTATAACTGATCAGGATTTTCAAATCTAATTTCTATAACTGGTCGGGATTTTCAAATCCAGTTTTATAACTGGTCGAGATTTTCAAATCCAGTTTTTATAACTGGTCGGGATTTTCAAATGCAGTTTTTATAACTGGTCAGGATTTTCAAATCAACATTCTATAACTGGTCGGGATTTTCAAATCCAGTTTTTATAACCGGTCGGGATTTTCAAATTCAGTGTTATAACTGGTCGGGATTTTCAAATCCAGTTTCTATAACTGGTCGGGATTTTCAAATCCAGTTTCTATAACTGGTCAGGATTTTGAAATCAGTTTCTATAACTGGTCGGGATTTTCAATTCCAGATTTTATAAATGGTCGGGATTTTCAAATCTAGTTTCTTTAACTGGTCGGGATTTTAAAATCCTGTTTCTATAACAGGTCGAGATTTTCAAATCCAGTTTCTATAACTGGTCGGGATTTTCAAATCCAGTTTCTATAACTGGTCGGCATTTTCAACTCTAGTTTTTATAACTGGTCGGGATTTTCAAATCCAGTTTTATAACTGGTCGGGATTTTCAAATCTAGTTTTATAATTGGTCGGGATTTTCAAATCCAGTGTTATAACTGATCAGGATTTTCAAATTCAGTTTCTATAACTCGTCGGGATTTTCAAATCCAGTTTTATAACTGGTCGGGATTTTCAAATCCAGTTTTAATAACTGGTCGGGATTTTCAAATTCAGTTTCTATAACTGGTCAGGATTTTCAAATCCAGTTTCTATAACTGGTTGGGATTTTCAAATCCAGTTTTTATAACTGGTCGGGATTTTCAAATTCAGTGTTATAACTGGTCGGGATTTTCAACTCCAGTTTCTATAACTGGTCGGGATTTTGAAATCCAGTTTCTATAACTGGTTGGGATTTTCAAATCCAGTTTTTATAACTGGTCGGGATTTTCAAATCCAGCTTTTATAACTGGTCGGGATTTTCAAATTCAGTGTTATAACTGGTCGGGATTTTCAACACCAGTTTCTATAATTGGTCGATATTTTCAAATCCAGTTTCTATAACTGGTTGGGATTTTCAAATCCAGTTTTTATAACTGGTCGGGATTTTCAAATCCAGTTTCTATAACTGGTCGAGATTTTCAAATCCAGTTTTATAACTGGTCGGGATTTTCAAATCTAGTTTCTATAATTGGTCGATATTTTAAATCCAGTTTCTATAACTGGTCGGGATTTTCAAATCCAGTTTTATAACTGGTCAGGATTTTCAAATGTTGTTTCTATAACTGGTCGGGATTTTTAAATCTAGTTTTATAACTGGTTGGGATTTTCAAATCCAGATTTATAACTGGTCGGGATTTTCAAATCCAGTTTTTATAATAGGTCCCGATTTTCAAATCTAGTTTTATAATTGGTCGGGATTTTCAAATCCAGTGTTATAACTGATCAGGATTTTCAAATCTAATTTCTATAACTGGTCGGGATTTTCAAATCCAGTTTTATAACTGGTCGAGTTTTTCAAATCCAGTTTTATAACTGGTCGGGATTTTCAAATCCAGTTTCTATAACTGGTCAGGATTTTCAAATCAATATTCTATAACTGGTCGGGATTTTCAAATCCAGTTTTTATAACCGGTCGGGATTTTCAAATTCAGTGTTATAACTGGTCGGGATTTTCAAATCCAGTTTCTATAACTGGTCGGGATTTTCAAATCCAGTTTCTATAACTGGTCGGGATTTTGAAATCAGTTTCTATAACTGGTCGGGATTTTCAATTCCAGATTTTATAAATGGTCGGGATTTTCAAATCTAGTTTCTATAACTGGTCGGGATTTTCAAATCCTGTTTCTATAACTGGTCGAGATTTTCAAATCCAGTTTCTATAACAGGTCGGGATTTTCAAATCCAGTTTCTATAACTGGTCGGCATTTTCAACTCTAGTTTTTATAACTGGTCGGGATTTTCAAATCCAGTTTTATAACTGGTCGGAATTTTCAAATCTAGTTTTATAATTGGTCGGGATTTTCAAATCCAGTGTTATAATTGATCAGGATTTTCAAATTCAGTTTCTATAACTCGTCGGGATTTTCAAATCCAGTTTTATAACTGGTCGGGATTTTCAAATCCAGTTTTAATAACTGGTCGGGATTTTCAAATTCAGTTTCTATAACTGGTCAGGATTTTCAAATCCAGTTTCTATAACTGGTTGGGATTTTCAAATCCAGTTTTTATAACTGGTCGGGATTTTCAAATTCAGTGTTATAACTGGTCGGGATTTTCAACTCCAGTTTTTATAACTGGTCGGGATTTTGAAATCCAGTTTCTATAACTGGTTGGGATTTTCAAATCCAGTTTTTATAACTGGTCGGGATTTTCAAATCCAGTTTCTATAACTGGTCGAGATTTTCAAATCCAGTTTTATAACTGGTCGGGATTTTCAAATCTAGTTTCTATAATTGGTCGATATTTCAAATCCAGTTTCTATAACTGGTCGGGATTTTCAAATCCAGTTTCTATAACTGGTCGGGATTTTCAAATCTAGTTTTTATAACTGGTCGGGATTTTTAAATCTAGTTTTTATAACTGGTCGGGATTTTCAAATCTAGTTTCTATAATTGGTCGATATTTTCAAATCCAGTTTCTATAACTGGTCGGGATTTTCAAATCCAGTTTCTATAACTGGTCGGGATTTTCAAATCTAGTTTTTATAACTGGTCGGTATTTTCAAATCTAGTTTTTGTAACTGGTCGGGATTTTCAAATCCAGTTTTATAACTGGTCGGGATTTTCAAATCCAGTTTTATAACTGGTCGGGATTTTCAAATCCATTTTCTATAACTGGTCGGGATTTTCAAATCTAGTTTTATAACTGGTCGGGATTTTCAAATTCAGTGTTATAACTGGTCGGGATTTTCAAATCCAGTTTCTATAACTGGTCGGGATTTTCAAATCCACTTTCTATAACTGGTCGGTATTTTGAAATCCAGTTTCTATAACTGGTCGGGATTTTCAAATCTAGTTTTTATAACTGGTCGGGATTTTCAAATCCAGTTTCTATAACTGGTCGGGATTTTCAAATCCAGTTTTATAACTGGTTGGGATTTTCAAATCTAGTTTCTATAACTGGTCGGGATTTTCAAATCCAGTTTCTATAACTGGTCGGGATTTTCAAATCCAGTTTCTATAACTGGTCGAGATTTTCAAATCTAGTTTTTATAACTGGTCGGGATTTTCAAATCCAGTTTTTGTAACTGGTCGGGATTTTCAAAATTCAGTTTTTACAACTGGTCGGGATTTTCAAATCCAGTTTCTATAACTGGTCGGGATTTTCAAATCCAGTTTCTATAACTGGTTGGGATTTTCAAATCCAGTTTCTATAACTGGTCGTGATTTCAAAATCTAGTGTCATAACTGGTCGGGATTTTCAAATCCAATTTCTATAACTGGTCGGGATTTTCAAATCCAGTTTTATAACTGGTCAGGATTTTCAAATGCTGTTTCTATAACTGGTCGGGATTTTTAAATCTAGTTTTATAACTGGTTGGGATTTTCAAATCTAGATTTATAACTGGTCGGGATTTTCAAATCCAGTTTTTATAATAGGTCCCGATTTTCAAATCTAGTTTTATAATTAGTCGGAATTTTCAAATCCAGTGTTATAACTGATCAGGATTTTCAAATCTAATTTCTATAACTGGTCGGGATTTTCAAATCCAGTTTTATAACTGGTCGAGATTTTCAAATCCAGTTTTTATAACTGGTCGGGATTTTCAAATCCAGTTTCTATAACTGGTCAGGATTTTCAAATCAACATTCTATAACTGGTCGGGATTTTCAAATCCAGTTTTTATAACCGGTCGGGATTTTCCAATTCAGTGTTATAACTGGTCGGGATTTTCAAATCCAGTTTCTATAACTGGTCGGGATTTTCAAATCCAGTTTCTATAACTGGTCGGGATTTTGAAATCAGTTTCTATAACTGGTCGGGATTTTCAATTCCAGATTTTATAAATGGTCGGGATTTTCAAATCTAGTTTCTATAACTGGTCGGGATTTTAAAATCCTGTTTCTATAACTGGTCGAGATTTTCAAATCCAGTTTCTATAACTGGTCGGGATTTTCAAATCCAGTTTTTATAAATGGTCGGCATTTTCAACTCTAGTTTTTATAACTGGTCGGGATTTTCAAATCCAGTTTTATAACTGGTCGGGATTTTCAAATCTAGTTTTATAATTGGTCGGGATTTTCAAATCCAGTGTTATAACTGATCAGGATTTTCAAATTCAGTTTCTATAACTCGTCGGGATTTTCAAATCCAGTTTTATAACTGGTCGGGATTTTCAAATCCAGTTTTAATAACTGGTCGGGATTTTCAAATTCAGTTTCTATAACTGGTCAGGATTTTCAAATCCAGTTTCTATAACTGGTTGGGATTTTCAAATCCAGTTTTTATAACTGGTCGGGATTTTCAAATTCAGTGTTATAACTGGTCGGGATTTTCAACTCCAGTTTCTATAACTGGTCGGGATTTTGAAATCCAGTTTCTATAACTGGTTGGGATTTTCAAATCCAGTTTTTATAACTGGTCGGGATTTTCAAATCCAGTTTTTATAACTGGTCGGGATTTTCAAATTCAGTGTTATAACTGGTCGGGATTTTCAACACCAGTTTCTATAATTGGTCGATATTTTCAAATTCAGTTTCTATAACTGGTCGGGATTTTCAAATCCAGTTTCTATAACTGGTCAGGATTTTCAAATCTAGTTTTTATAACTGGTCGGGATTTTCAAATCGAGTTTCTATAACTGGTTAGGATTTTCAAATCCAGTTTCTATAATTGGTCGGGATTTTAAAATCCAGTTTCTATAACTGGTCAGGATTTTCAAATCCAGTTTCTATAACTGGTCGGGATTTTCAAATCCAGTTTTTATAACTGGTCGGGATTTTCAAATTCAGTGTTATAACTGGTCGGGATTTTCAAATCTAGTGTCATAACTGGTCGGAATTTTTAAATCCAGTTTCTATAACTGGTCGGGATTTTCAAATCCAGTTTTATAACTGGTCACGGTTTTCAAATCCAGTTTCTATAACTGGTCGGGATTTTCAAATCCAGTTTTATAACTGGTCGGGATTTTCAAATCCATTTTTTATAACTGGTCTGGATTTTCAAATCTAGTTTTATAATTGGTCGGGATTTTCAAATCCAGTGTTATAACTGATCAGGATTTTCAAATTCAGTTTCTATAACTCGTCGGGATTTTCAAATCCAGTTTTATAACTAGTCGGGATTTTCAAATCCAGTTTTTATAACTAGTCGGGATTTTCAAATTCAGTTTCTATAACTGGTCAGTATTTTCAAATCCAGTTTCTATAACTGGTCGGGATTTTCAAATTCAGTTTTTATAACTGGTCGGGATTTTTAAATTCAGTTTTATAACTGGTCGGGATTTTCAACTCCAGTTTCTATAACTGGTCGGGATTTTGAAATCCAGTTTCTATAACTGGTTGGGATTTTCAAATCCAGTTTTTATAACTAGTCAGGATTTTTAAATCCAGTTTCTATAACTGGTCGGGATTTTCAAATCCAGTTTTATAACTGGTCGGGATTTTCAAATCTAGTTTCTAAAAGTGGTCGATATTTTCAAATCCAGTTTCTATAACTGGTCGGGATTTTCAAATCCAGTTTCGATAACTGGTCGGTATTTTCAAATCTAGTTTTTATAACTGGTCGGGATTTTCAAATCCAGTTTTTATAACTCGTCAGGATTTTCAAATCTAATTTCTATAACTGGTCGGGATTTTCAAATCCAGTTTTATAACTGGTCGAGATTTTCAAATCCAGTTTTTATAACTGGTCGGGATTTTCAAATCCAGTTTCTATAACTGGTCCGGATTTTCAAATCTAGTTTTATAATTGGTCGGAATTTTCAAATCCAGTGTTATAACTGATCAGGATTTTCAAATCCAGTTTCTATAACTGGTTGGGATTTTCAAATCCAGTTTTATAACTGGTCGGGATTTTCAAATCCAGTTTCTATAACTCGTCAGGATTTTCAAATCAAGTTTCTATAACTGGTCGGGATTTTCAAATCCAGTTTTTATAACCGGTCGGGATTTTCAAATTCAGTTTCTATAACTGGTCGGGATTTTGAAATCCAGTTTTTATAACTGGTCGGGATTTTCAAATTCAGTTTTTATAACTGGTCGGGATTTTCAAATTTAGTTTCTATAACTGGTCGGGATTTTGAAATCCAGTTTTATAACTGGTCGGGATTTTCAAATCTAGTTTTTATAACTGGTCGGGATTTTCAAATCCAGTTTCTATAACTGGTCGGGATTTTCAAATCTAGTTTCTATAACTGGTCGGGATTTTCAAATCTAGTTTTTATAACTGGTCGGGATTTTCAAATCCAGTTTTTGTAACTGGTCGGGATTTTCAAAATTCAGTTTTTACAACTGGTCGAGATTTTCAAATCCAGTTTCTATAACTGGTCGGATTTTGAAATTCACTTTCTATAACTGATCGGGATTTTCAAATCCAGTTTCTATAACTGGTCGTGATTTCCAAATCTAGTGTCATAACTGGTCGGGATTTTCAAATCCAATTTCTTTAACTGGTCGGGATTTTCAAATCCAGTTTTATAACTGGTCAGGATTTTCAAATGCAGTTTCTATAACTGGTCGGGATTTTTAAATATAGTTTTATAACTGGTTGGGATTTTCAAATCCAGATTTATAACTGGTCGGGATTTTCAAATCGAGTTTTTATAACAGGTCCGGATTTTCAAATCTAGTTTTATAATTGGTCGGGATTTTCAAATGCAGTGTTATAACTGATCAGGATTTTCAAATCCAGTTTCTATAACTGGTCGGGATTTTAAAATCCAGTTTTATAACTGGTCGGGATTTTCAAATCCAGTTTTTATAACTGGTCGGAATTTTCAAATCCAGTTTCTATAACTGGTCAGGATTTTCAAATCAAGTTTTTATAACTGGTCGTGTTTTTCAAATCCAGTTTTTATAACCGGTCGGGATTTTCAAATTCAGTGTTATAACTGGTCTGGATTTTCAAATCCAGTTTCTATAACTGGCGGGATTTTCAAATCCAGTTTTTATAACTGGTCGGGATTTTCAAATCCAGTTTTTATAACTGGTCGGAATTTTCAAATCCAGTTTCTATAACTGGTCAGGATTTTCAAATCAAGTTTTTATAACTGGTCGTGTTTTTCAAATCCAGTTTTTATAACCGGTCGGGATTTTCAAATTCAGTGTTATAACTGGTCTGGATTTTCAAATCCAGTTTTTATAACTGGTCGGGATTTTCAAATCCAGTATCTATAACTGGTCGGGATTTTGAAATCCAGTTTCTATAACTGGTCGGGATTTTCAATTCCAGATTTTATAACTGGTCGGGATTTTCAAATCCAGTTTCTATAACTGGTCTGGATTTTCAAATCCAGTTTCTATAACTGTTCGAGATTTTCAAATCCAGTTTCTATAACTGTCAGGATTTTTAAATCCAGTTTCTATAACTGGTCGGGATTTTCAACTCCAGTTTTTATAACTGTTCGGGATTTTCAAATCAAGTATCTATAATAGGTCGGGATTTTCAAATCTAGTGTCATAACTGGTCGGAATTTTTCAATCCAGTTTCTATAACTGGTCGGGATTTTCAAATCCAGTTTTATAACTGGTCAGGGTTTTCAAATCCAGTTTCTATAACTGGTCGGGATTTTCAAATCCAGTTTTATAACTGGTCGGGATTTTCAAATCCATTTTTTATAACTGGTCTGGATTTTCAAATCTAGTTTTATAATTGGTCGGGATTTTCAAATCCAGTGTTATAACTGATCAGGATTTTCAAATTTGGTTTCTATAACTCGTCGGGATTTTCAAATCCAGTTTTATAACTAGTCGGGATTTTCAAATCCAGTTTTTATAACTGGTCGGGATTTTCAAATTCAGTTTCTATAACTGGTCAGTATTTTCAAATCCAGTTTCTATAACTGGTCGGGATTTTCAAATTCAGTTTTTATAACTGGTCGGGATTTTTAAATTCAGTTTTATAACTGGTCGGGATTTTCAACTCCAGTTTCTATAACTGGTCGGGATTTTGAAATCCAGTTTCTATAACTGGTTGGGATTTTCAAATCCAGTTTTTATAACTAGTCAGGATTTTTAAATCCAGTTTCTATAACTGGTCGGGATTTTCAAATCCAGTTTTATAACTGGTCGGGATTTTCAAATCTAGTTTCTAAAAGTGGTCGATATTTTCAAATCCAGTTTCTATAACTGGTCGGGATTTTCAAATCCAGTTTCGATAACTGGTCGGTATTTTCAAATCTAGTTTTTATAACTGGTCGGGATTTTTAAATCCAGTTTTTATAACTCGTCAGGATTTTCAAATCTAATTTCTATAACTGGTCGGGATTTTCAAATCCAGTTTTATAACTGGTCGAGATTTTCAAATCCAGTTTTTATAACTGGTCGGGATTTTCAAATCCAGTTTCTATAACTGGTCCGGATTTTCAAATCTAGTTTTATAATTGGTCGGAATTTTCAAATCCAGAGTTATAACTGATCAGGATTTTCAAATCCAGTTTCTATAACTGGTCGGGATTTTCAAATCCAGTTTTATAACTGGTCGGGATTTTCAAATCCAGTTTTTATAACTAGTCGGGATTTTCAAATCCAGTTTCTATAACTCGTCAGGATTTTCAAATCAAGTTTCTATAACTGGTCGGGATTTTCAAATCCAGTTTTTATAACCGGTGGGGATATTCAAATTCAGTTTCTATAACTGGTCGGGATTTTGAAATCCAGTTTTTATAACTGGTCGGGATTTTCAAATCCAGTTTTTATAACTGGTCGGGATTTTCAAATTCAGTTTCTATAACTGGTCGGAATTTTGAAATCCAGTTTTATAACTGGTCGGGATTTTCAAATCTAGTTTTTATAACTGGTCGGGATTTTTCAAATCCAGTTTCTATAACTGATCGGGATTTTCAAATCTAGTTTCTATAACTGGTCGGGATTTTCAAATCTAGTTTTTATAACTGGTCGGGATTTTCAAATCCAGTTTTTGTAACTGGTCGGGATTTTCAAAATTCAGTTTTTACAACTAGTCGAGATTTTCAAATCCAGTTTCTATAACTGGTCGGATTTTCAAATCCACTTTCTATAACTGATCGGGATTTTCAAATCCAGTTTCTATAACTGGTCGTGATTTCCAAATCTAGTGTCATAACTGGTCGGGATTTTCAAATCCAATTTCTTTAACTGGTCGGGATTTTCAAATCCAGTTTTATAACTGGTCAGGATTTTCAAATGCAGTTTCTATAACTGGTCGGGATTTGTAAATATAGTTTTATAACTGGTTGGGATTTTCAAATCCAGATTTATAACTGGTCGGGATTTTCAAATCCAGTTTCTATAACAGGTCCGGATTTTCAAATCTAGTTTTATAATTGGTCGGGATTTTCAAATGCAGTGTTATAACTGATCAGGATTTTCAAATCCAGTTTCTATAACTGGTCGGGATTTTCAAATCCAGTTTTATAACTGGTCGGGATTTTCAAATCCAGTTTTTATAACTGGTCGGAATTTTCAAATCCAGTTTCTATAACTGGTCAGGATTTTCAAATCAAGTTTTTATAACTGGTCGTGATTTTCAAATCCAGTTTTTATAACCGGTCGGGATTTTCAAATTCAGTGTTATAACTGGTCTGGATTTTCAAATCCAGTTTTTATAAATGGTCGGGATTTTCAAATCCAGTATCTATAACTGGTCGGGATTTTGAAATCCAGTTTCTATAACTGGTCGGGATTTTCAATTCCAGATTTTATAACTGGTCGGGATTTTCAAATCCAGTTTCTATAACTGGTCTGGATTTTCAAATCCAGTTTCTATAACTGTTCGAGATTTTCAAAACCAGTTTCTATAACTGTCAGGATTTTCAAATCCAGTTTCTATAACTGGTCGGGATTTTCAACTCCAGTTTTTATAACTGTTCGGGATTTTCAAATCAAGTATCTATAATAGGTTGGGATTTTCAAATCTAGTGTCATAACTGGTCGGAATTTTTAAATCCAGTTTCTATAACTGGTCGGGATTTTCAAATCCAGTTTTATAACTCGTCAGGAATTTCAAATCCAGTTTCTATAACTGGTCGGGATTTTCAAATCCAGTTTTATAACTAGTCGGGACTTTTAAATCCATTTTCTATAACTGGTCTGGATTTTCAAATCTAGTTTTATAATTGGTCGGGATTTTCAAATCCAGTATTATAACTGATCAGGATTTTCAAATTCAGTTTCTATAACTCGTCGGGATTTTCAAATCCAGTTTTATAACTGGTCGGGATTTTCAAATCCAGTTTTTATAACTGGTCGGGATTTTCAAATTTAGTTTCTATAACTGGTCAGGATTTTCAAATCCAGTTTCTATAACTAGTCGGGATTTTCAAATTCAGTTTTTATAACTGGTCGGGATTTTTAAATTCAGTTTTATAACTGGTCGGGATTTTCAACTCCAGTTTCTATAACTGGTCGGGATTTTGAAATCCAGTTTCTATAACTGGTTGGGATTTTCAAATCCAGTTTTTATAACTGGTCGGGATTTTCAAATCCAGTTTCTATAACTGGTCGCGATTTTCAAATCCAGTTTTATAACTGGTCGGGATTTTCAAATCTAGTTTCTATAATTGGTCGATATTTTCAAATCCAGTTTCTATAACTGGTCGGGATTTTCAAATCCAGTTTCTATAACTGGTCGGGATTTTCAAATCCAGTTTCTATAACTGGTCAGGATTTTCAAATCCAGTTTCTATAATTGGTCGGGATTTTAAAATCCAGTTTCTATAACTGGTCAGGATTTTCAAATCCAGTTTCTATAACTGGTCGGGATTTTCAAATCCAGTTTTTATAACTCGTCGGGATTTTCAAATTCAGTGTTATAACTGGTCGGGATTTTCAAATCTAGTGTCATAACTGGTCGTAATTTTTAAATCCAGTTTCTATAACTGGTCGGGATTTTCAAATCCAGTTTTATAACTGGTCAGGATTTTCAAATGCTGTTTCTATAACTGGTCGGGATTTTTAAATCTAGTTTTATAACTGGTTGGGATTTTCAAATCCAGATTTATAACTGGTCGGGATTTTCAAATCCAGTTTTTTTAATAGGTCCCGATTTTCAAATCTAGTTTTATAATTGGTCGGGATTTTCAAATCCAGTGTTATAACTGATCAGGATTTTCAAATCTAATTTCTATAACTGGTCGGGATTTTCAAATCCAGTTTTATAACTGGTCGAGATTTTCAAATCCAGTTTTTATAACTGGTCGGGATTTTCAAATCCAGTTTCTATAACTGGTCAGGATTTTCAAATCAACATTCTATAACTGGTCGGGATTTTCAAATCCAGTTTTTATAACCGGTCGGGATTTTCAAATTCAGTGTTATAACTGGTCGGGATTTTCAACACCAGTTTCTATAACTGGTCTGGATTTTGAAATCCAGTTTCTATAACTGGTTGAGATTTTCAAATCCAGTTTTTATAACTGGTCGGGATTTTCAAATCCAGTTTCAATAACTGGTCGGGATTTTCAAATCCAGTTTTATAACTAGTTGGGATTTTCAAATCTAGTTTCTATAACTGGTCGGGATTTTCAACTCCAGTTTTTATAACGGGTCGGGATTTTCAAATCAGGTATCTATAACAAGTCGGGATTTTCAAATCTAGTTTTATAACTGGTCAGGATTTTCAAATCCAGTTTCTATAACTGGTCGGGATTTTTAAATCCAGTTTTATAACTGGTCGAGATTTTCAAATCCAGTTTCTATAACTGGTCGGGATTTTTAAATCCATTTTTATAACTGGTCGGGATTTTCAAATTCATTTTCTATAACTGGTCGGGATTTTCAAATGTAGTTTTATAATTGGTCGGGATTTTCAAATCCAGTGTTATAACTGATCAGGATTTTCAAATTCAGTTTCTATAACTCGTCGGGATTTTCAAATCCAGTTTTATAACTGGTCGGGATTTTCAAATCCAGTTTTCATAACTGGTCGGGATTTTCAAATTCGGTTTCTATAACTGGTCAGGATTTTCAAATCCAGTTTCTATAACTGGTCGGGATTTTCAAATCCAATTTTTATAACTGGTCGGGATTTTCAAACTCAGTGTTATAACTGGTCGGGATTTTCAACTCCAGTTTCTATAACTGGTCGGGATTTTGAAATCCAGTTTCTATAACTGGTTGGGATTTTCAAATCCAGTTTTTATAACTGGTCGAGATTTTCAAATCTAGTTTCTATAACTGGTCGGGATTTTCAAATCCAGTTTTATAACTGGTTGGGATTTTCAAATCTAGTTTCTATAACTGGTCGATATTTTCAAATCCAGTTTCTATAACTGGTTGGGATTTTCAAATCCAGTTTCTATAACTGGTCGGGATTTTCAAATCTAGTTTTTATAACTGGTCGGGATTTTCAAATCCAGTTTCTATAACTGGTCAGGATTTTCAAATCCAGTTTCTATAACTGGTCGGGATTTTAAAATCCAATTTCTATAACTGGTCAGGATTTTCAAATCCAGTTTCTATAACTGGTCGGAATTTTCAAATCTAGTTTTTATAACTGGTCGGGATTTTCAAATCCAGTTTCTATAACTGGTCGGGATTTTCAAATCTAGTGTCATAACTGGTCAGGATTTTCAAATCCAGTTTTATAACTGGTCGGGATTTTCAAATCCATTTGCTATAACTGGTCGGAATTTTCAAATCTAATTTTATAATTGGTCGGGATTTTCAAATCCAGTGTTATAACTGATCAGGATTTTCAAATTTAGTTTCTATAACTCGTCGGGATTTTCAAATCCAGTTTTATAACTGGTCGGGATTTTCAAATCCAGTTTTCATAACTGGTCAGGATTTTCAAATTCAGTTTCTATAACTGGTCAGGATTTTCAAATCCAGTTTCTATAACTGGTCGGGATTTTCAAATCCAGTTTTTATAACTAGTCGGGATTTTCAAATCCAGTTTCTATAACTGGTCGGGATTTTCAAATCCAGTTTCTATAACTGGTCAGGATTTTCAAATTCAGTTTCTATAACTGGTTGAGATTTTCAAATCTAGTTTTTATAACTGGTCGGGATTTTCAAATCTAGTTTTATAATTGGTCGGGATTTTCAAATCCAGTGTTATAACTGATCAGGATTTTCAAATTAAATTTCTATAACTCGTCGGGATTTTCAAATCCAGTTTTATAACTGGTCGGGATTTTCAAATCCAGTTTTCATAACTGGTTAGGATTTTCAAATTCAGTTTCTATAACAGGTCAGGATTTTCAAATCCATTTTCTATAACTGGTCGGGATTTTCAAATCCAGTTTTTATAACTGGTCGGGATTTTCAAATTCAGTGTTATAACTGGTCGGGATTTTCAAATCCAGTTTCTATAACTGGTCGGGATTTTCAAATCCAGTTTTTATAACTGGTCGGTATTTTGAAATCCAGTTTCTATAACTGGTCGGGATTTTCAAATCCATTTTTTATAACTGGTCGGGATTTTCAAATCCAGTTTCTATAACTGGTCGGGATTTTCAAATCCAGTTTTATAACTTGTCGGGATTTTCAAATCTAGTTTCTATAACTGCTCGGGATTTTCAAATCCAGTTTCTGTAACTGGTCGGGATTTTCAAATCGAGTTTCTATAACTGATCAAGATTTTCAAATCTAGTTTTTATAACTGGTCGGGATTTTCAAATCCAGTTTTTGTAACTGGTCGGGATTTTCAAATCCAGTTTCTATAACTGATCGGGATTTTCAAATCCAGTTTCCATAACTGGTTGGGATTTTCAAATCCAGTTTCTATATTTAGTCAGGATTTTCAAATCCAGTTTTATAACTGGTCGGGATTTTCAAATCCAGTTTTTATAACTGTTCGGGATTTTCAACTCCAGTTTCTATAACTGGTAGGGATTTTGAAATCCAGTTTCTATAACTGGTTGGCATTTTCAAATCCAGTTTTTATAACTGGTCGGGATTTTCAAATCCAGTTTCTATAACTGATCAGGATTTTCAAATCAAGTTTCTAAAACTGGTCGAGATTTTCAAATCCAGTTTTTATAACCGGTCGGGATTTTCAAATTCAGTGTTATAACTGGTCGGGATTTTCAAATCCAGTTTCAATAACTGGTCGGGATTTTGAAATCCAGTTTCTTTAACTGGTCGGGATTTTGAATTCCAGATTTTATAACTGGTCGGGATTTTCAAATCCAGTTTCTATAACTGGTGGGGATTTTCAAATCCAGTTTCTATAACTGGTCGAGATTTTCAAATCCAGTTTATATAACAGGTCGGGATTTTCAAATCTAGTTTCTATAACTGGTCGGGATTTTCATCTCCAGTTTTTATAACTGGTCGGGATTTTCAAATCAGGTATCTATAACAAGTCGAGATTTTCAAATCCAGTGTCATAACTGGTCGGGATTTTTAAATCCAGTTTCTATAACTGATCGGGATTCTCAAATCTAGTTTTATAACTGGTCAGGATTTTCAAATCCAGTTTCTATAACTGGTCGGAATTTTTAAATCCAGTTTTATAACTGGTCGGGATTTTCAAATCCAGTTTCTATAACTGGTCGAGATTTTTAAATCCATTTCTATAACTGGTCGGGATTTTCAAATCCAGTTTTATAACTTGTCGGGATTTTCAAATCCATTTTCTATAACTGGTCGGGATTTTCAAATCTAGTTTTATAATTGGTCGGGATTTTCAAATCCAGTGTTATAACTGATCAGGATTTTCAAATTCAGTTTCTATAACTCGTCGGGATTTTCAAATCCAGTTTTATAACTGGTCGGGATTTTCAAATCCAGTTTTAATAACTGCTCGGGATTTTCAAATTCAGTTTCTATAACTGGTCAGGATTTTCAAATCCAGTTTCTATAACTGGTCGGGATTTTCAAATCCAGTTTTTATAACTGGTCGGGATTTTCAAATTCAGTGTTATAACTGGTCGGGATTTTCAACACCAGTTTCTATAACTGGTCTGGATTTTGAAATCCAGTTTCTATAACTGGTTGAGATTTTCAAATCCAGTTTTTATAACTGGTCGGGATTTTCAAATCCAGTTTCTATAACTGGTCGGGATTTTCAAATCCAGTTTTATAACTAGTTGGGATTTTCAAATCTAGTTTCTATAACTGGTCGGGATTTTCAACTCCAGTTTTTATAACGGGTCGGGATTTTCAAATCAGGTATCTATAACAAGTCGGGATTTTCAAATCTAGTGTCATAACTGGTCGGGATTTTTAAATCCAGTTTCTATAACTGGTCGGGATTTTCAAATCTAGTTTTATAACTGGTCAGGATTTTCAAATCCAGTTTCTATAACTGGTCGGGATTTTTAAATCCAGTTTTATAACTGGTCGGGATTTTCAAATCCAGTTTCTATAACTTGTCGGGATTTTTAAATCCATTTTTATAACTGTTCGGGATTTTCAAATCCATTTTCTATAACTGGTCGGGATTTTCAAATCTATTTTATAATTGGTCGGGATTTTCAAATCCAGTGTTATAACTGATCAGGATTTTCAAATTCAGTTTCTATAACTCGTCGGGATTTTCAAATCCAGTTTTATAACTGGTCGGGATTTTCAAATCCAGTTTTCATAACTGGTCGGGATTTTCAAATTCAGTTTCTATAACTGGTCAGGATTTTCAAATCCAGTTTCTATAACTGGTCGGGATTTTCAAATCCAATTTTTATAACTGGTCGGGATTTTCAAATTCAGTGTTATAACTGGTCGGGATTTTCAACTCCAGTTTCTATAACTGGTCGGGATTTTGAAATCCAGTTTCTATAACTGGTTGGGATTTTCAAATCCAGTTTTTATAACTGGTCGAGATTTTGAAATCCAGTTTCTATAACTGGTCGGGATTTTCAAATCCAGTTTTATAACTGGTTGGGATTTTCAAATCTAGTTTCTATAACTGGTCGATATTTTCAAATCCAGTTTCTATAACTGGTTGGGATTTTCAAATCCAGTTTCTATAACTAGTTGGGATTTTCAAATCTAGTTTTTATAACTGGTCGGGATTTTCAAATCCAGTTTCTATAACTGGTCAGGATTTTCAAATCCAGTTTCTATAATTGGTCGGGATTTTAAAATCCAATTTCTATAACTGGTCAGGATTTTCAAATCCAGTTTCTATAACTGGTCGGAATTTTCAAATCTAGTTTTTATAACTGGTCGGGATTTTCAAATCCAGTTTCTATAACTGGTCGGGATTTTCAAATCTAGTGTCATAACTGGTCAGGATTTTCAAATCCAGTTTTATAACTGGTCGGGATTTTCAAATCCATTTGCTATAACTGGTCGGAATTTTCAAATCTAGTTTTATAATTGGTCGGGATTTTCAAATCCAGTGTTATAACTGATCAGGATTTTCAAATTTAGTTTTTATAACTCGTCGGGATTTTCAAATCCAGTTTTATAACTGGTCGGGATTTTCAAATCCAGTTTTCATAACTGGTCAGGATTTTCAAATTCAGTGTCTATAACTGGTCAGGATTTTCAAATCCAGTTTCTATAACTTGTCGGGATTTTCAAATCCAGTTTTTATAACTAGTCGGGATTTTCAAATCCAGTTTCTATAACTGGTCGGGATTTTCAAATCCAGTTTCTATAACTGGTCAGGATTTTCAAATTCAGTTTCTATAACTGGTTGAGATTTTCAAATCTAGTTTTTATAACTGGTCAGGATTTTCAAATCTAGTTTTTATAACTGGTCGGGATTTTCAAATCCAGTTTCTATAACTGGTCGGGATTTTCAAATCTAGTGTCATAACTGGTCAGGATTTTCAAATCCAGTTTTATAACTGGTCAAGATTTTCAAATCCATTTGCTATAACTGGTCGGGATTTTCAAATCTAGTTTTATAATTGGTCGGGATTTTCAAATTTAGTTTCTATAACTCGTCGGGATTTTCAAATCCAGTTTTATAACTGGTCGGGATTTTAAAATCCAGTTTTCATAACTGGTCAGGATTTTCAAATTCAGTTTCTATAACAGGTAAGGATTTTCAAATTCAGTTTCTATAACAGGTAAGGATTTTCAAATCCATTTTCTATAACTGGTCGGGATTTTCAAATTCAGTGTTATAACTGGTCGGGAATTTCAAATCCAGTTTCTATAACTGGTCGGGATTTTCAAATCCAGTTTCTATAACTGGTCGGTATTTTGAAATCCAGTTTCTATAACTGGTCGGGATTTTCAAATCCAGTTTTTATAACTGGTCGGGATTTTCAAATCCAGTTTCTATAACTGGTCGGGATTTTCAAATCCAGTTTTATAACTGATCAGGATTTTCATAATTGGTCGGGATTTTCTATAACTGGTCGGGATTTTCAAATCTAGTGTCATAACTGGTCAGGATTTTCATAATTGGTCGGGATTTTCTATAACTGGTCGGGATTTTTAAATCCAGTGTCATAACTGGTCAGGATTTTCAAATCTAGTTTTTATAACTGGTCGGGATTTTCAAATCCAGTTTCTATAACTGGTCGGGATTTTCAAATCTAGTGTCATAACTGGTCGGGATTTTCAAATCCAGTTTTATAACTGGTCAAGATTTTCAAATCCATTTGCTATAACTGGTCGGGATTTTCAAATCTAGTTTTATAATTGGTCGGGATTTTCAAATCCAGTGTTATAACTGATCAGGATTTTCAAATTTAGTTTCTATAACTCGTCGGGATTTTCAAATCCAGTTTTATAACTGGTCGGGATTTTAAAATCCAGTTTTCATAACTGGTCAGGATTTTCAAATTCAGTTTCTATAACAGGTCAGGATTTTCAAATCCATTTTCTATAACTGGTCGGGATTTTAAAATCCAGTTTTTATAACTGGTCGGGATTTTCAAATTCAGTGTTATAACTGGTTGGGATTTTCAAATCCAGTTTTTATAACTGGTCGAGATTTTGAAATCCAGTTTCTATAACTGGTCGGGATTTTCAAATCCAGTTTTATAACTGGTTGGGATTTTCAAATCTAGTTTCTATAACTGGTCGATATTTTCAAATCCAGTTTCTATAACTGGTTGGGATTTTCAAATCCAGTTTCTATAACTAGTTGGGATTTTCAAATCTAGTTTTTATAACTGGTCGGGATTTTCAAATCCAGTTTCTATAACTGGTCAGGATTTTCAAATCTAGTTTCTATAATTGGTCGGGATTTTAAAATCCAATTTCTATAACTGGTCAGGATTTTCAAAATCCAGTTTCTATAACTGGTCGGAATTTTCAAATCTAGTTTTTATAACTGGTCGGGATTTTCAAATCCAGTTTCTATAACTGGTCGGGATTTTCAAATCTAGTGTCATAACTGGTCAGGATTTTCAAATTCAGTTTTATAACTGGTCGGGATTTTCAAATCCATTTGCTATAACTGGTCGGAATTTTCAAATCTAGTTTTATAATTGGTCGGGATTTTCAAATCCAGTGTTATAACTGATCAGGATTTTCAAATTTAGTTTTTATAACTCGTCGGGATTTTCAAATCCAGTTTTATAACTGGTCGGGATTTTCAAATCCAGTTTTCATAACTGGTCAGGATTTTCAAATTCAGTTTCTATAACTGGTCAGGATTTTCAAATCCAGTTTCTATAACTGGTCGGGATTTTCAAATCCAGTTTTTATAACTAGTCGGGATTTTCAAATCCAGTTTCTATAACTGGTCGGGATTTTCAAATCCAGTTTCTATAACTGGTCAGGATTTTCAAATTCAGTTTCTATAACTGGTTGAGATTTTCAAATCTAGTTTTTATAACTGGTCAGGATTTTCAAATCTAGTTTTTATAACTGGTCGGGATTTTCAAATCCAGTTTCTATAACTGGTCGGGATTTTCAAATCTAGTGTCATAACTGGTCGGGATTTTCAAATCCAGTTTTATAACTGGTCAAGATTTTCAAATCCATTTGCTATAACTGGTCGGGATTTTCAAATCTAGTTTTATAATTGGTCGGGATTTTCAAATTTAGTTTCTATAACTCGTCGGGATTTTCAAATCCAGTTTTATAACTGGTCGGGATTTTAAAATCCAGTTTTCATAACTGGTCAGGATTTTCAAATTCAGTTTCTATAATAGGTCAGGATTTTCAAATCCATTTTCTATAACTGGTCGGGATTTTAAAATCCAGTTTTTATAACTGGTCGGGATTTTCAAATTCAGTGTTATAACTGGTCGGGAATTTCAAATCCAGTTTCTATAACTGGTCGGGATTTTCAAATCCAGTTTCTATAACTGGTCGGTATTTTGAAATCCAGTTTCTATAACTGGTCGGGATTTTCAAATCCAGTTTTTATAACTGGTCGGGATTTTCAAATCCAGTTTCTATAACTGGTCGGGATTTTCAAATCCAGTTTTATAACTGATCAGGATTTTCATAATTGGTCGGGATTTTCTATAACTGGTCGGGATTTTCAAATCTAGTGTCATAACTGGTCAGGATTTTCATAATTGGTCGGGATTTTCTATAACTGGTCGGGATTTTCAAATCTAGTGTCATAACTGGTCAGGATTTTCAAATCTAGTTTTTATAACTGGTCGGGATTTTCAAATCCAGTTTCTATAACTGGTCGGGATTTTCAAATCTAGTGTCATAACTGGTCGGGATTTTCAAATCCAGTTTTATAACTGGTCAAGATTTTCAAATCCATTTGCTATAACTGGTCGGGATTTTCAAATCTAGTTTTATAATTGGTCGGGATTTTCAAATTTAGTTTCTATAACTCGTCGGGATTTTCAAATCCAGTTTTATAACTGGTCGGGATTTTAAAATCCAGTTTTCATAACTGGTCAGGATTTTCAAATTCAGTTTCTATAACAGGTCAGGATTTTCAAATCCATTTTCTATAACTGGTCGGGATTTTAAAATCCAGTTTTTATAACTGGTCGGGATTTTCAAATTCAGTGTTATAACTGGTCGGGAATTTCAAATCCAGTTTCTATAACTGGTCGGGATTTTCAAATCCAGTTTCTATAACTGGTCGGTATTTTGAAATCCAGTTTTTATAACTGGTCGGGATTTTCAAATCCAGTTTTTATAACTGGTCGGGATTTTCAAATCCAGTTTCTATAACTGGTCGGGATTTTCAAATCCAGTTTTACAACTGATCAGGATTTTCATAATTGGTCGGGATTTTCTATAACTGGTCGGGATTTTCAAATCTAGTGTCATAACTGGTCAGGATTTTCATAATTGGTCGGGATTTTCTATAACTGGTCGGGATTTTCAAATCTAGTGTCATAACTGGTCAGGATTTTCAAATCTAGTTTTTATAACTGGTCGGGATTTTCAAATCCAGTTTCTATAACTGGTCGGGATTTTCAAATCTAGTGTCATAACTGGTCGGGATTTTCAAATCCAGTTTTATAACTGGTCAAGATTTTCAAATCCATTTGCTATAACTGGTCGGGATTTTCAAATCTAGTTTTATAATTGGTCGGGATTTTCAAATCCAGTGTTATAACTGATCAGGATTTTCAAATTTAGTTTCTATAACTCGTCGGGATTTTCAAATCCAGTTTTATAACTGGTCGGGATTTTAAAATCCAGTTTTCATAACTGGTCAGGATTTTCAAATTCAGTTTCTATAACAGGTCAGGATTTTCAAATCCATTTTCTATAACTGGTCGGGATTTTAAAATCCAGTTTTTATAACTGGTCGGGATTTTCAAATTCAGTGTTATAACTGGTCGGGAATTTCAAATCCAGTTTCTATAACTGGTCGGGATTTTCAAATCCAGTTTCTATAACTGGTCGGTATTTTGAAATCCAGTTTCTATAACTGGTCGGGATTTTCAAATCCAGTTTTTATAACTGGTCGGGATTTTCAAATCCAGTTTCTATAACTGGTCGGGATTTTCAAATCCAGTTTTATAACTTGTCGGGATTTTCAAATCTAGTTTCTATAACTGCTCGGGATTTTCAAATCCAGTTTCTGTAACTGGTCGGGGTTTTCAAATCCAGTTTCTATAACTGATCAAGATTTTGAAATCTAGTTTTTATAACTGGTCGGGATTTTCAAATCCAGTTTTTGTAACTGGTCGGGATTTTCAAATCCAGTTTCTATAACTGGTCGGGATTTTCAAATCCAGTTTCTATAACTGGTTGTGATTTTCAAATCCAGTTTCTATAACTGGTCGTGATTTCAAAATCTAGTGTCATAACTGGTCGTGATTTCAAAATCTAGTGTCATAACTGGTCGGGATTTTCAAATCCAATTTCTATAACTGGTCGGGATTTTCAAATCCAGTTTTATAACTGGTCAGGATTTTCAAATGTTGTTTCTATAACTGGTCGGGATTTTTAAATCTAGTTTTATAACTGGTTGTGATTTTCAAATCCAGATTTATAACTGGTCGGGATTTTCAAATCTAGTTTTATAATTGGTCGGGATTTTCAAATCCAGTGTTATAACTGATCAGTATTTTCAAATCCAATTTCTATAACTGGTCGGGATTTTCAAATCCAGTTTTATAACTGGTCGAGATTTTCAAATCCAGTTTTTATAACTGGTCGGGATTTTCAAATCCAGTTTCTATAACTGGTCAGGATTTTCAAATCAAGTTTCTATAACTGGTCGGGATTTTCAAATCCAGTTTTTATAACCGGTCGGGATTTTCAAATTCAGTGTTATAACTGGTCGGGATTTTTAAATCCAGTTTCTATAACTGGTCGGGATTTTCAAATCCAGTTTCTATAACTGGTCGGGATTTTAAAATCCAGTTTATATAACTGGTTGGGATTTTCAATTCCAGATTTTATAACTGGTCGGGATTTTCAAATCCAGTTTCTATAACTGGTCGGGATTTTCAAATCCTGTTTCTATAACTGGTCGAGATTTTCAAATCCAGTTTCTATAACTGATCGGGATTTTCAAATCCAGTTTCTATAACTGGTCGGGATTTTCAACTCTAGTTTTTATAACTGGTCGGGATTTTCAATTCCAGTTTTATAACTGGTCAGGATTTTCAAATCTAGTTTTTATAACTGGTCGGGATTTTCAAATCCAGTTTCTATAACTGGTCGGGAATTTCAAATCCAGTTTTTATAACTGGTCGAGATTTTCAAATTCAGTGTTATAACTGGTCGGGATTTTCAACTCCGGTTTCTATAACTGGTCGGGATTTTGAAATCCAGTTTCTATAACTGGTTGGGATTTTCAAATCCAGTTTTTATAACTGGTCGGGATTTTTAAATCCAGTTTCTATAACTGGTCGAGATTTTCAAATCCAGTTTTATAACTGGTCGGGATTTTCAAATCTAGTTTCTATAACTGGTCGATATTTTCAAATCCAGTTTCTATAACTGGTCGGGATTTTCAAATCCAGTTTCTATAACTGGTCGGGATTTTCAAATCTAGTTTTTATAACTGGTCGGGATTTTCAAATCCAGTTTCTATAACTGGTCAGGATTTTCAAATCCAGTTCCTATAATTGGTCGGGATTTTAAAATCCAGTTTCTATAACTGGTCGGGATTTTCAAATCCAGTTTTTATAACTGGTCGGGATTTTCAAATCTAGTGTCATAACTGGTCGGGATTTTCAAATCCAGTTTTATAACTGGTCGGGATTTTCAAATCCATTTGCTATAACTGGTCGGGATTTTCAAATCTAGTTTTATATATGGTCGGAATTTTCAAATCCAGTGTTATAACTGATCAGGATTTTCAAATTTAGATTCTATAACTCGTCGGGATTTTCAAATCCAGTTTTATAACTGGTCGGGATTTTCAAATCCAGTTTTCATAACTGGTCAGGATTTTCAAACTAAATTACTATAACTGGTCAGGATTTTCAAATCCAGTTTCTATAACTGGTCGGGATTTTCAAATCCAGTTTTTATAACTGGTCGGGACTTTCAAATCCAGTTTTTATAACTGGTCAGGATTTTCAAATTCAGTTTCTATAACTAGTCAGGATTTTCAAATCCAGTTTTATAACTGGTCGGGATTTTCAAATCCAGTTTTTATAACTGGTCGGGATTTTCAACTCCAGTTTCTATAACTGGTAGGGATTTTGAAATCCAGTTTCTATAACTGGTTGGCATTTTCAAATCCAGTTTTTATAACTGGTCGGGATTTTCAAATCCAGTTTTATAACTGGTTGGGATTTTCAAATCTAGTTTCTATAACTGGTCGATATTTTTAAATCCAGTTTCTATAACTGGTCGGGATTTTCAAATCCAGTTTTTATAACTGATCGGGATTTTCAAGTCTAGTTTTTATAACTGGTCGGGATTTTCAAATCCAGTTTCTATAACTGGTCAGGATTTTCAAATCCAGTTTCTATAATTGGTCGGGATTTTAAAATCCAATTTCTATAACTGGTCAGGATTTTTAAATCCAGTTTCAATAACTGGTCTGAATTTTCAAATCTAGTTTTTATAACTGGTCGGGATTTTCAAATCCAGTTTCTATAACTGGTCGGGATTTTCAAATCTAGTGTCATAACTGGTCGGGATTTTCAAATCCAATTTTATAACTGGTCGGGATTTTCAAATCCATTTGCTATAACTGGTCGGGATTTTCAAATCTAGTTTTGTAATTTGTCGGGATTTTCAAATCCAGTGTTATAACTGATCAGGATTTTCAAATTTAGTTTCTATAACTCGTCGGGATTTTCAAATCCAGTTTTATAACTGGTCGGGATTTTCAAATCCATTTGCTATAACTGGTCGGGATTTTCAAATCTAGTTTTATAATTTGTCGGGATTTTCAAATCCAGTGTTATAACTGATCAGGATTTTCAAATTTAGTTTCTATAACTCGTCGGGATTTTCAAATCCAGTTTTATAACTGGTCGGGATTTTCAAATCCAGTTTTCATAACTGGTCAGGATTTTCAAATTCAGTTTCTATAACAGGTCAGGATTTTCAAATCCAGTTTCTATAACTGGTCGGGATTTTCAAATCCAGTTTTTATAACTGGTCGGGATTTTCAAATTCAGTGTTATAACTGGTCGGGATTTTCAAATCCAGTTTCTATAACTGGTCGGGATTTTCAAATCCAGTTTCTATAACTGGTCGGTATTTTGAAATCCAGTTTCTATAACTGGTCGGGATTTTCAAATCCAGTTTTTATAACTGGTCGGGATTTTCAAATCCAGTTTCTATAACTGGTCGGGATTTTCAAATCCAGTTTTATAACTGGTCGGGATTTTCAAATCTAGTTTCTATAACTGATCGAGATTTTCAAATCCAGTTTCTATAACTGGTCGGGATTTTCAAATCCAGTTTCTATAACTGGTCGAGATTTTCAAATCTAGTTTTTATAACTGGTCGGGATTTTCAAATCCAGTTTTTGTAACTGGTCGGGATTTTCAAAATTCAGTTTTTACAACTGGTCGGGATTTTCAAATCCAGTTTCTATAACTGGTCGGGATTTTCAAATCCAGTTTCTATAACTGGTTGGGATTTTCAAATCCAGTTTCTATAACTGGTCGTGATTTCAAAATCTAGTGTCATAACTGGTCGGGATTTTCAAATCCAATTTCTATAACTGGTCGGGATTTTCAAATCCAGTTTTATAACTGGTCAGGATTTTCAAATGTTGTTTCTATAACTGGTCGGGATTTTTAAATCTAGTTTTATAACTGGTTGGGATTTTCAAATCCAGATTTATAACTGGTCGGGATTTTCAAATCCAGTTTTTATAATAGGTCCCGATTTTCAAATCTAGTTTTATAATTGGTCGGGATTTTCAAATCCAGTGTTATAACTGGTCGGGATTTTCAAATCTAATTTCTATAACTGGTCGGGATTTTCAAATCCAGTTTTATAACTGGTCGGGATTTTCAAATCCAGTTTCTGTAACTGGTCAGTATTTTCAAATCAATATTCTATAACTGGTCGGGATTTTCAAATCTAATTTCTATAACTGGTCGGGATTTTCAAATCCAGTTTTATAACTGGTCGGGATTTTCAAATCCAGTTTCTATAACTGGTCAGTATTTTCAAATCAATATTCTATAACTGGTCGGGATTTTCAAATCCAGTTTTTATAACCGGTCGGGATTTTCAAATTCAGTGTTATAACTGGTCGGGATTTTCAAATCCAGTTTCTATAACTGGCGGGATTTTCAAATCCAGTTTCTATAACTGGTCGGGATTTTGAAATCAGTTTCTATAACTGGTCGGGATTTTCAATTCCAGATTTTATAAATGGTCGGGATTTTCAAATCTAGTTTCTATAACTGGTCGGGATTTTCAAATCCTGTTTCTATAACTGGTCGAGATTTTCAAATCCTGTTTCTAGAACTGGTCGGGATTTTCAAATCCAGTTTCTATAACTGGTCGGCATTTTCAACTCTAGTTTTTATAACTGGTCGGGATTTTCAAATCCAGTTTTATAACTGGTCGGGATTTTCAAATCTAGTTTTATAACTGGTCGGGATTTTCAAATCCAGTGTTATAATTGATCAGGATTTTCAAATTCAGTTTCTATAACTCGTCGGGATTTTCAAATCCAGTTTTATAACTGGTCGGGATTTTCAAATCCAGTTTTAATAACTGGTCGGGATTTTCAAATTCAGTTTCTATAACTGGTCAGGATTTTCAAATCCAGTTTCTATAACTGGTTGGGATTTTCAAATCCAGTTTTTATAACTGGTCGGGATTTTCAAATTCAGTGTTATAACTGGTCGGGATTTTCAACTCCAGTTTCTATAACTGGTCGGGATTTTGAAATCCAGTTTCTATAACTGGTTGGGATTTTCAAATCCAGTTTTTATAACTGGTCGGGATTTTCAAATCCAGTTTCTATAACTGGTCGAGATTTTCAAATCCAGTTTTATAACTGGTCGGGATTTTCAAATCTAGTTTCTATAATTGGTCGATATTTCAAATCCAGTTTCTATAACTGGTCGGGATTTTCAAATCCAGTTTCTATAACTGGTCGGGATTTTAAAATCTAGTTTTTATAACTGGTCGGGATTTTCAAATCTAGTTTTTATAACTGGTCAGGATTTTCAAATCTAGTTTCTATAATTGGTCGATATTTTCAAATCCAGTTTCTATAACTGGTCGGGATTTTCAAATCCAGTTTCTATAACTGGTCAGGATGTTCAAATCTAGTTTTTATAACTGGTCGGGATTTTCAAATCCAGCTTTATAACTGGTCGGGATTTTCAAATCCAGTTTTATAACTGGTCGGGATTTTCAAATCCATTTTCTATAACTGGTCGGGATTTTCAAATCTAGTTTTATAACTGGTCGGGATTTTCAAATTCAGTGTTATAACTGGTCGGGATTTTCAAATCCAGTTTCTATAACTGGTCGGGATTTTCAAATCCAGTTTCTATAACTTGTCGGTATTTTGAAATCCAGTTTCTATAACTGGTCGGGATTTTCAAATCTAGTTTTTATAACTGGTCGGGAATTTCAAATCCAGTTTCTATAACTGGTCTGGATTTTCAAATCCAGTTTTATAACTGGTTGGGATTTTCAAATCTAGTTTCTATAACTGGTCGGGATTTTCAAATCCAGTTTCTATAACTGGTCGGGATTTTCAAATCCAGTTTCTATAACTGGTCGAGATTTTCAAATCTAGTTTTTATAACTGGTCGGGATTTTCAAATCCAGTTTTTGTAACTAGTCGGGATTTTCAAAATTCAGTTTTTACAACTGGTCGGGATTTTCAAATCCAGTTTCTATAACTGGTCGGGATTTTCAAATCCAGTTTCTATAACTGGTTGGGATTTTCAAATCCAGTTTCTATAACTGGTCGTGATTTCAAAATCTAGTGTCATAACTGGTCGGGATTTTCAAATCCAATTTCTATAACTTGTCCGGATTTTCAAATCCAGTTTTATAACTGGTCAGGATTTTCAAATGCTGTTTCTATAACTGGTCGGGATTTTTAAATCTAGTTTTATAACTGGTTGAGATTTTCAAATCCAGATTTATAACTGGTCGGGATTTTCAAATCCAGTTTTTATAATAGGTCCCGATTTTCAAATCTAGTTTTATAATTGGTCGGGATTTTCAAATCCAGTGTTATAACTGATCAGGATTTTCAAATCTAATTTCTATAACTGGTCGGGATTTTCAAATCCAGTTTTATAACTGGTCGAGATTTTCAAATCCAGTTTTTATAACTGGTCGGGATTTTCAAATCCAGTTTCTATAACTGGTCAGGATTTTCAAATCAACATTCTATAACTGGTCGGGATTTTCAAATCCAGTTTTTATAACCGGTCGGGATTTTCAAATTCAGTGTTATAACTGGTCGGGATTTTCAAATCCAGTATCTATAACTGGTTGGGATTTTCAAATCCAGTTTCTATAACTGGTCGGGATTTTGAAATCAGTTTCTATAACTGGTCGGGATTTTCAATTCCAGATTTTATAAATGGTCGGGATTTTCAAATCTAGTTTCTATAACTGGTCGGGATTTTAAAATCCTGTTTCTATAACTGGTCGAGATTTTCAAATCCAGTTTCTATAACTGGTCGGGATTTTCAAATCCAGTTTCTATAACTGGTCGGCATTTTCAACTCTAGTTTTTATAACTGGTCGGGATTTTCAAATCCAGTTTGATAACTGGTCGGGATTTTCAAATCTAGTTTTATAATTGGTCGGGATTTTCAAATCCGGTGTTATAACTGATCAGGATTTTCAAATTCAGTTTCTATAACTCGTCGGGATTTTCAAATCCAGTTTTATAACTGGTCGGGATTTTCAAATCCAGTTTTAATAACTGGTCGGGATTTTCAAATTCAGTTTCTATAACTGGTCAGGATTTTCAAATCCAGTTTCTATAACTGGTTGGGATTTTCAAATCCAGTTTTTATAACTGGTCGGGATTTTCAAATTCAGTGTTATAACTGGTCGGGATTTTCAACTCCAGTTTCTATAACTGGTCGGGATTTTGAAATCCAGTTTCTATAACTGGTTGGGATTTTCAAATCCAGTTTTTATAACTGGTCGGGATTTTCAAATCCAGTTTCTATAACTGGTCGAGATTTTCAAATTCAGTTTTATAACTGGTCGGGATTTTCAAATCTAGTTTCTATAATTGGTCGATATTTTCAAATCCAGTTTCTATAACTGGTCGGGATTTTCAAATCCAGTTTCTATAACTGGTCGGGATTTTCAAATCTAGTTTTTATAACTGGTCGGGATTTTCAAATCCAGTTTCTATAACTGGTTAGGATTTTCAAATCCAGTTTCTATAATTGGTCGGGATTTTAAAATCCAGTTTCTATAACTGGTCAGGATTTTCAAATCCAGTTTCTATAACTGGTCCGGATTTTCAAATCCAGTTTTTATAACTGGTCGGAATTTTCAAATTCAGTGTTATAACTCATAGGGATTTTCAAATCTAGTGTCATAACTGGTCGGAATTTTTAAATCCAGTTTCTATAACTGGTCGGGATTTTCAAATCCAGTTTTTATAACTGGTCGGGATTTTCAAATCCAGTTTCTATAACTGGTCGGGATTTTCAAATCTAGTGTTATAACTGGTCGGGATTTTCAAATACAGTTTTATAACTGGTCAAGATTTTCAAATCCATTTGCTATAACTGGTCGGGATTTTCAAATCTAGTTTTATAATTGGTCGGGATTTTCAAATCCAGTGTTATAACTGATCAGGATTTTCAAATCCAATTTCTATAACTGGTCGGGATTTTCAAATCCAGTTTTATAACTGGTCGAGATTTTCAAATCCAGTTTTTATAACTGGTCGGGATTTTCAAATCCAGTTTCTATAACTGGTCAGGATTTTCAAATCAAGTTTCTATAACTGGTCGGGATTTTCAAATCCAGTTTTTATAACCGGTCGGGATTTTCAAATTCAGTGTTATAACTGGTCGGGATTTTTAAATCCAGTTTCTATAACTGGTCGGGATTTTCAAATCCAGTTTCTATAACTGGTCGGGATTTTAAAATCCAGTTTATATAACTGGTTGGGATTTTCAATTCCAGATTTTATAACTGGTCGGGATTTTCAAATCCAGTTTCTATAACTGGTCGGGATTTTCAAATCCTGTTTCTATAACTGGTCGAGATTTTCAAATCCAGTTTCTATAACTGATCGGGATTTTCAAATCCAGTTTCTATAACTGGTCGGGATTTTCAACTCTAGTTTTTATAACTGGTCGGGATTTTCAATTCCAGTTTTATAACTGGTTGGGATTTTCAAATCCAGTTTTTATAACTGGTCGGGATTTTTAAATCCAGTTTCTATAACTGGTCGAGAATTTCAAATCCAGTTTTATAACTGGTCGGGATTTTCAAATCTAGTTTCTATAACTGGTCGATATTTTCAAATCCAGTTTCTATAACTGGTCGGGATTTTCAAATCCAGTTTCTATAACTGGTCGGGATTTTCAAATCTAGTTTTTATAACTGGTCGGGATTTTCAAATCCAGTTTCTATAACTGGTCAGGATTTTCAAATCCAGTTCCTATAATTGGTCGGGATTTTAAAATCCAGTTTCTATAACTGGTCGGGATTTTCAAATCCAGTTTTTATAACTGGTCGGGATTTTCAAATCTAGTGTCATAACTGGTCGGGATTTTCAAATCCAGTTTTATAACTGGTCGGGATTTTCAAATCCATTTGCTATAACTGGTCGGGATTTTCAAATCTAGTTTTATATATGGTCGGAATTTTCAAATCCAGTGTTATAACTGATCAGGATTTTCAAATTTAGTTTCTATAACTCGTCGGGATTTTCAAATCCAGTTTTATAACTGGTCGGGATTTTCAAATCCAGTTTTCATAACTGGTCAGGATTTTCAAACTAAATTACTATAACTAGTCAGGATTTTCAAATCCAGTTTCTATAACTGGTCGGGATTTTCAAATCCAGTTTTTATAACTGGTCGGGACTTTCAAATCCAGTTTTTATAACTGGTCAGGATTTTCAAATTCAGTTTCTATAACTAGTCAGGATTTTCAAATCCAGTTTTATAACTGGTCGGGATTTTCAAATCCAGTTTTTATAACTGGTCGGGATTTTCAACTCCAGTTTCTATAACTGGTAGGGATTTTGAAATCCAGTTTCTATAACTGGTTGGCATTTTCAAATCCAGTTTTTATAACTGGTCGGGATTTTCAAATCCAGTTTTATAACTGGTTGGGATTTTCAAATCTAGTTTCTATAACTGGTCGATATTTTTAAATCCAGTTTCTATAACTGGTCGGGATTTTCAAATCCAGTTTTTATAACTGATCGGGATTTTCAAGTCTAGTTTTTATAACTGGTCGGGATTTTCAAATCCAGTTTCTATAACTGGTCAGGATTTTCAAATCCAGTTTCTATAATTGGTCGGGATTTTAAAATCCAATTTCTATAACTGGTCAGGATTTTTAAATCCAGTTTCAATAACTGGTCTGAATTTTCAAATCTAGTTTTTATAACTGGTCGGGATTTTCAAATCCAGTTTCTATAACTGGTCGGGATTTTCAAATCTAGTGTCATAACTGGTCGGGATTTTCAAATCCAATTTTATAACTGGTCGGGATTTTCAAATCCATTTGCTATAACTGGTCGGGATTTTCAAATCTAGTTTTATAATTTGTCGGGATTTTCAAATCCAGTGTTATAACTGATCAGGATTTTCAAATTTAGTTTCTATAACTCGTCGGGATTTTCAAATCCAGTTTTATAACTGGTCGGGATTTTCAAATCCATTTGCTATAACTGGTCGGGATTTTCAAATCTAGTTTTATAATTTGTCGGGATTTTCAAATCCAGTGTTATAACTGATCAGGATTTTCAAATTTAGTTTCTATAACTCGTCGGGATTTTCAAATCCAGTTTTATAACTGGTCGGGATTTTCAAATCCAGTTTTCATAACTGGTCAGGATTTTCAAATTCAGTTTCTATAACAGGTCAGGATTTTCAAATCCAGTTTCTATAACTGGTCGGGATTTTCAAATCCAGTTTTTATAACTGGTCGGGATTTTCAAATTCAGTGTTATAACTGGTCGGGATTTTCAAATCCAGTTTCTATAACTGGTCGGGATTTTCAAATCCAGTTTCTATAACTGGTCGGTATTTTGAAATCCAGTTTCTATAACTGGTCGGGATTTTCAAATCCAGTTTTTATAACTGGTCGGGATTTTCAAATCCAGTTTCTATAACTGGTCGGGATTTTCAAATCCAGTTTTATAACTGGTCGGGATTTTCAAATCTAGTTTCTATAACTGATCGAGATTTTCAAATCCAGTTTCTATAACTGGTCGGGATTTTCAAATCCAGTTTCTATAACTGGTCGAGATTTTCAAATCTAGTTTTTATAACTGGTCGGGATTTTCAAATCCAGTTTTTGTAACTGGTCGGGATTTTCAAAATTCAGTTTTTACAACTGGTCGGGATTTTCAAATCCAGTTTCTATAACTGGTCGGGATTTTCAAATCCAGTTTCTATAACTGGTTGGGATTTTCAAATCCAGTTTCTATAACTGGTCGTGATTTCAAAATCTAGTGTCATAACTGGTCGGGATTTTCAAATCCAATTTCTATAACTGGTCGGGATTTTCAAATCCAGTTTTATAACTGGTCAGGATTTTCAAATGTTGTTTCTATAACTGGTCGGGATTTTTAAATCTAGTTTTATAACTGGTTGGGATTTTCAAATCCAGATTTATAACTGGTCGGGATTTTCAAATCCAGTTTTTATAATAGGTCCCGATTTTCAAATCTAGTTTTATAATTGGTCGGGATTTTCAAATCCAGTGTTATAACTGGTCGGGATTTTCAAATCTAATTTCTATAACTGGTCGGGATTTTCAAATCCAGTTTTATAACTGGTCGGGATTTTCAAATCCAGTTTCTATAACTGGTCAGTATTTTCAAATCAATATTCTATAACTGGTCGGGATTTTCAAATCCAGTTTTTATAACCGGTCGGGATTTTCAAATTCAGTGTTATAACTGGTCGGGATTTTCAAATCCAGTTTCTATAACTGGCGGGATTTTCAAATCCAGTTTCTATAACTGGTCGGGATTTTGAAATCAGTTTCTATAACTGGTCGGGATTTTCAATTCCAGATTTTATAAATGGTCGGGATTTTCAAATCTAGTTTCTATAACTGGTCGGGATTTTCAAATCCTGTTTCTATAACTGGTCGAGATTTTCAAATCCAGTTTCTATAACTGGTCGGGATTTTCAAATCCAGTTTCTATAACTGGTCGGCATTTTCAACTCTAGTTTTTATAACTGGTCGGGATTTTCAAATCCAGTTTTATAACTGGTCGGGATTTTCAAATCTAGTTTTATAACTGGTCGGGATTTTCAAATCCAGTGTTATAATTGATCAGGATTTTCAAATTCAGTTTCTATAACTCGTCGGGATTTTCAAATCCAGTTTTATAACTTGTCGGGATTTTCAAATCCAGTTTTAATAACTGGTCGGGATTTTCAAATTCAGTTTCTATAACTGGTCAGGATTTTCAAATCCAGTTTCTATAACTGGTTGGGATTTTCAAATCCAGTTTTTATAACTGGTCGGGATTTTCAAATTCAGTGTTATAACTGGTCGGGATTTTCAACTCCAGTTTCTATAACTGGTCGGGATTTTGAAATCCAGTTTCTATAACTGGTTGGGATTTTCAAATCCAGTTTTTATAACTGGTCGGGATTTTCAAATCCAGTTTCTATAACTGGTCGAGATTTTCAAATCCAGTTTTATAACTGGTCGGGATTTTCAAATCTAGTTTCTATAATTGGTCGATATTTCAAATCCAGTTTCTATAACTGGTCGGGATTTTCAAATCCAGTTTCTATAACTGGTCGGGATTTTCAAATCTAGTTTTTATAACTGGTCGGGATTTTCAAATCTAGTTTTTATAACTGGTCGGGATTTTCAAATCTAGTTTCTATAATTGGTCGATATTTTCAAATCCAGTTTCTATAACTGGTCGGGATTTTCAAATCCAGTTTCTATAACTGGTCAGGATGTTCAAATCTAGTTTTTATAACTAGTCGGGATTTTCAAATCCAGCTTTATAACTGGTCGGGATTTTCAAATCCAGTTTTATAACTGGTCGGGATTTTCAAATCCATTTTCTATAACTGGTCGGGATTTTCAAATCTAGTTTTATAACTGGTCGGGATTTTCAAATTCAGTGTTATAACTGGTCGGGATTTTCAAATCCAGTTTCTATAACTGGTCGGGATTTTCAAATCCAGTTTCTATAACTTGTCGGTATTTTGAAATCCAGTTTCTATAACTGGTCGGGATTTTCAAATCTAGTTTTTATAACTGGTCGGGAATTTCAAATCCAGTTTCTATAACTGGTCTGGATTTTCAAATCCAGTTTTATAACTGGTTGGGATTTTCAAATCTAGTTTCTATAACTGGTCGGGATTTTCAAATCCAGTTTCTATAACTGGTCGGGATTTTCAAATCCAGTTTCTATAACTGGTCGAGATTTTCAAATCTAGTTTTTATAACTGGTCGGGATTTTCAAATCCAGTTTTTGTAACTAGTCGGGATTTTCAAAATTCAGTTTTTACAACTGGTCGGGATTTTCAAATCCAGTTTCTATAACTGGTCGGGATTTTCAAATCCAGTTTCTATAACTGGTTGGGATTTTCAAATCCAGTTTCTATAACTGGTCGTGATTTCAAAATCTAGTGTCATAACTGGTCGGGATTTTCAAATCCAATTTCTATAACTGGTCCGGATTTTCAAATCCAGTTTTATAACTGGTCAGGATTTTCAAATGCTGTTTCTATAACTGGTCGGGATTTTTAAATCTAGTTTTATAACTGGTTGAGATTTTCAAATCCAGATTTATAACTGGTCGGGATTTTCAAATCCAGTTTTTATAATAGGTCCCGATTTTCAAATCTAGTTTTATAATTGGTCGGGATTTTCAAATCCAGTGTTATAACTGATCAGGATTTTCAAATCTAATTTCTATAACTGGTCGGGATTTTCAAATCCAGTTTTATAACTGGTCGAGATTTTCAAATCCAGTTTTTATAACTGGTCGGGATTTTCAAATCCAGTTTCTATAACTGGTCGGGATTTTCAAATCTAGTGTTATAACTGGTCGGGATTTTCAAATACAGTTTTATAACTGGTCAAGATTTTCAAATCCATTTGCTATAACTGGTCGGGATTTTCAAATCTAGTTTTATAATTGGTCGGGATTTTCAAATCCAGTGTTATAACTGATCAGGATTTTCAAATTTAGTTTCTATAACTCGTCGGGATTTTCAAATCCAGTTTTATAACTGGTCGGGATTTTCAAATCCAGTTTTCATAACTGGTCAGGATTTTCAAATTCAGTTTCTATAACAGGTCAGGATTTTCAAATCCATTTTCTATAACTGGTCGGGATTTTCAAATTCAGTTTTTATAACTGGTCGGGATTTTCAAATTCAGTGTTATAACTGGTCGGGAATTTCAAATTCAGTTTCTATAACTGGTCGGGATTTTCAAATCCAGTTTCTATAACTGGTCGGTATTTTGAAATCCAGTTTCTATAACTGGTCAGGATTTTCAAATCCAGTTTTTATAACTGGTCGGGATTTTCAAATCCAGTTTCTATAACTGGTCGGGATTTTCAAATCCAGTTTTATAACTTGTCGGGATTTTCAAATCTAGTTTCTATAACTGCTCGGGATTTTCAAATCCAGTTTCTGTAACTGGTCGGGATTTTCAAATCCAGTTTCTATAACTGATCAAGATTTTGAAATCTAGTTTTTATAACTGGTCGGGATTTTCAAATCCAGTTTTTGTAACTGGTCGGGATTTTCAAATCCAGTTTCTATAACTGGTCGGGATTTTCAAATCCAGTTTCTATAACTGGTTGTGATTTTCAAATCCAGTTTCTATAACTGGTCGTGATTTCAAAATCTAGTGTCATAACTGGTCGGGATTTTCAAATCCAATTTCTATAACTGGTCGGGATTTTCAAATCCAGTTTTATAACTGGTCAGGATTTTCAAATGCTGTTTCTATAACTGGTCGGGATTTTTAAATCTAGTTTTATAACTGGTTGTGATTTTCAAATCCAGATTTATAACTGGTCGGGATTTTCAAATCTAGTTTTATAATTGGTCGGGATTTTCAAATCCAGTGTTATAACTGATCAGTATTTTCAAATCCAATTTCTATAACTGGTCGGGATTTTCAAATCCAGTTTTATAACTGGTCGAGATTTTCAAATCCAGTTTTTATAACTGGTCGAGATTTTCAAATCCAGTTTCTATAACTGGTCAGGATTTTCAAATCAAGTTTCTATAACTGGTCGGGATTTTCAAAT
>NW_028323207.1:0-91844 GCF_984573655.1 Nuphar pumila | reverse complement strand
CAGCAATAGTTAAAAATAACGGTAGCAATTTAACTGACTGCGGTAAAAATTCAGCTTCTATCAGATTTGCGTTTGCCGGGTTTACAAAAATAGCATTATTCCAAAAATCTGTACCTAACCCAATAAACATTTCTTTAAATAAAAAGCCTGCGTAAATAGAACCCAGACTAAGTATAATTAAAGGTAAGCTCATTACCCAGTCAGGATCATGGGCCGCTTTAATGTTTTGTAGATGCAAGTTCGGTAATTTACCTATACTTGTCGGTGGGTTTTGCCCTAAAGTTTGTTGCGTAGCTACCTTTGCTTTTACCGCTAGGTCAAAAGTTGACCTAGGGTCGGAAAAACACGAGCTAAAACAAAAAAAGATAAGCCTGAAACTATAATAACTTGTAGTTAAAACGCTAAAAGTGGCTAGTAAATAGGAAAAATGCACGCTAAGGGCGTAACGGGCCGAAGCTAACTCGATTATCACGTCTTTTGAATAAAAGCCGGTTAAAAAAGGAGTACCTATTAAGGCTAAGGACCCAATAAGAACGAGAGTGTAACTAAAAACCAAAACCTGTGTTAAGCCGCCATATTTACGAATATCCTGCTCATTTGCTAAAGCATGAATGATTGCACCCGCGCTTAAAAATAGTAAAGCTTTAAAGAAGGCGTGGTTAAACAAATGGAAAATACCAACCGCATAATTTGAGGCTCCACAAGTAGTGATCATGTATCCCAATTGGCTACATGTAGAATAGGCTATAATTCTTTTTAAATCGTTTTGTACAAGGCCTATAGTACCCGCAAAGATACATGTAATAGCTCCTATAATCGTAACCACCGCAGCTGCTGTTGGCGTGTACTCTAATAATGGAGAACTTCTAGCTAATAAAAAAACACCGGCTGTTCATTAATGTTGCTTCCCTCTAATGAGCTATAGAGCTTAAAGGGGAATACACTTGGTTTTTTAACCAAGATCGGACTGAATCTTTAACTTTACAATTTATTTTTATAATTTCTAACCTTTGCTTCTTTTGCTTCCCTTGCTTCCCTTGCTTCCCTTGCTTCCCTTGCTTCCCTTGCTTCCCTTGCTTTTGAGCCTCGGGCAAAAGTTGAGCCTCGGGCAAAAGTTGAGCATCGGGCAAAAGTTGAGCATCGGGCAAAAGTTGAACCTCGGGCAAAAGTTGAGCGTCGGGCAAAAGTTAAGGCACATAATTTTATAACTTTATTAAGACCTTCTTCAGTTAAATGTGTTTTCAAGAGGCCCAGGTTATGTATTTTAGACCAAGTTAAAAAATCAATCTTTTTTTTAGATTTAAGCGGGTAAATACCTAAATAGTCAACTAAATTAGTTAATAATTTTTTGTTAGACAAATAAAAGACATACCCGTTCCAGGAGGGATCAAGTATAATATTAGTGTTTTTTTGAATATTAAACAACTTTCTTACTAATATTAAGACGTCTTTGTTTTTTTGGGCTAAGGTAAAATCTACAAATATATTTTTACCTAACTTAGAGGTCTTACAATTTTTAACTCTAGCCATAAAACACCCTTCGGCATCAATAAAGCCAGACAACCAACCGTCTTTAAAACTTGGGACCACATTTGATTCCAGGTAAATAATATTTTCATTATATTGCTTATTAAACAAGGTTAACCAAGCTTTAAACTGACTTTTTTTATGGGAACTAACCAAATTACCGTTGAATAAATGGATTAGCCTTCTAAAATTGTCTTTACCTGTTACATAATATACTCCTACATTTCTAGGTTTTTCTCTAGTAGATATGGTAGAAGTTCTTGTTAACACCGAACCAAAACCCAATGTGGTTTTTATTCGATATAGAAGATTAATATCCCGTAGGTGTTGAGTTAAATCAAAGTAAACTTTTTGATTAGAAATCACGAAACTACCGTACCCCTCAACAAAACCTATAAACCATTCTAAAAAACCTTCATCTAGTTTAACTTTATGTTCTGGCTTAACGTCTTTAAAATTTGAAAATTGGAAAGTTATTCTGCGTGCAGTCTCTGAGGATCCCATAACCAAAGGTTCAGCGAGAGTTGGAACGGTTAGGGTTTCCTGCTGATGAACCTTATCAAGTAATAGATCAAAGTCTTTACTCAAAAATAAGATTTTTTTATGAATCTCATAGAGTTTATTTCCAGTATTCATAAACTTATTTTTTTTAGGTCGTTCCAGCATATAGCAGAATTTATCATCATCTCCTCGCGGAGGGAAGTGGCAATACGTGTTTACCATGGTAGCCGCGTGCAGTAGGGCTGATACAGGGGTGGGGGCATTCATGGCTTCAGGCAACCAGACGTGAAGACCGAATTGTCCGGATTTACCCATAGCCCCAATAAAAAGAAAAATACAAGCAACATCTAGCAAATTTACGGTAAATGGGCCAATAACTAATAACTCCGTCGTATCCATTGCCGAGGCGAAAATTGCTTGGTAATTCGTTGTTTTAAACATGTAAAATAAACAAATAACACCTAAAGCTAGGCCCATATCCCCCACTCTATTTAATAACATTGCTTGAATAGCTGCTTTACTAGCTTGTAGCCTTGTAAACCAAAAACTAATTAGTAAAAAAGAAGCGAGTCCAACTCCTTCCCACCCCACAAATAATTGAATATAATTATCTGCAGTTACTAGAATAAGCATAGCAACAGTAAACAGCTTTAAATAGCTTATGAAGCGGATAAAATGTGGATCCTCTATCATGTAAGAACAAGAGAATATAACCACAAGACAACTGACTAAAGTTACAACGACACACATTACTGCACTCAGAGTATCGAACAAAAACCCCCAGCTAGCGTCAAAAAGCTCGCTATGGAAAAAGGGAGCTAAGACAATATTACAAGGACACGCGCATAAAGCGACTTCATAAAAGATAAAGATACTTATTAGAGTGCAGCATACAGCGCTAAAAACACTTATTAAGGCGCTTCCTCTAGCACCTAAAAATCGACCGAAAAGGGCCAAACAAATAAAGCAACTTAATGGTAAAGCTAATAGGGTTAAATACATTTTTAATAAATTTTTAATATAATCTACTGGTTGCTTTGCTACAATCCCTTTTGCCTTTGCTTATTTTTCCCTCAGCCTTACCTCCCTTTGAGGTAAGGTTTGCCTTTGCCAAGCGGAAGCGATGTTTGGTAAAACAAAAGCAATCAGCCCTAGCTACTAACTTAAAAACACAGGACAAAGTTAAAATTTAAAAAATCCTACAACTTTATAGTAGTTTAAACTTAGCTAAAAGTGCTTAATTGTAATTTTTATTTCAGCAGGCAGTTTCAGCAAAACCAGGCTGTCAAGCAGTAAGCGAAGTACCGCCGTAGACTTGAAATTAAGTTTAACAATTTTTTTATATCGTGTAGTGGCAAACTGCTCCCTCGTTTTTTTAAAAACATGAGGACTTCTTATAACGGTTTGCAATTGAGTGGATAAAGGTATATGCGTAGCTCTGAGAGGGTGGTTTAAAGCGCGAATGGCTCTAAGAACTCCTATTAATGCAACTCTGTCCCTGTGACCCTTTCTTTTCAAGGAAAGGCCGAAGGAGCTCGAACCGTGTATAAAAGAAGGCATTCTACCCAAAGTTGTAGCGTGGCGCGACTTCGGTATTGGGCTAAAAGTTTTCAAGTTACTCGTGGCCTTTGGTGGAAAACCTAAGGTAAAGAGGAAAACTGCGGCACCGCCGGAAAACCTACTGTAGTTTGAAAGCCTATTAGTTAAACCGGTTAAAAAAGTTTGAAATAAATTAAAAGCAGAGTCTAGGTCTTTCCTCTCAAAACTACTAAAAGCTAAAATAATTTGAGTAATAGAGCTTGCCGCTTCCCATTTTTGCTGTTCTGCTACTCTAGTAAGTAAGGAAAGTTTTTCGCAAGAAACGGCAGTCCCGTTATTAACGCCGCCGCTTTTTAACAGATGGCGAGAAAGATTGGAAGGTTTCTTTAGGCTCTTAGTACCAATAGCCTTCAACGAATTGCTTAGAAAAGCTACCTGGCTATTGATAAAAAACCCTGACAATTTATCTTTGCTGCTCTTTTTCGTTAAGCCAAGTTTCTTTGACCTTGCTTGCTTTATTACCTTTTCTTCAGAGGGTTGTAAAGCAACTACAATCTCTCCCTTTAGAGCATCGGGCAAAAGTTGAGTTGCAGGCAAAAGGGGGGAAGCATGGGAGACAAAAGTTATCCCTTTTTTCTCTACATTCAAAGAAAAGGCTGCGTTTAATTCTTTTATATCTTGCTCTCGATTTCCTTTGTCTTCTGAATAAAGCAAAGGAACTAAAAGTTTTTGTTCCTGGAAAATTGAATGTGATCGCATAGTAAATTTATTTTTGGTTGAATTTTTCATTAGGCCTTTAGCCTTTGGCAGGCGAAGCAGCTTTTTCCTTTGTCCTTTCTAATCCATGCTTTTCGCCCTTGCCCTTTTCAAAAGGGCAAAGGTGGAAAAACCAAAATAAAAAGTTGCGCGAAGGCCAAAAGCTAAAAAACAGATAATTAGCAAGTTTTTGAGCACACTTACGAAATGAGTGGGTGCCTCTTAAACAATAGCGCAGCTCCTACGTAATTTTAAAAGTTAGTACTTCACGTTACTTTTGCCTTTGCAGGGAAAAGCAAGTGTCCGGTGGAACTCTTTAATAAGTAACCCGCTTAACCCCGTATTTGGAACGGCTGGTTTTTCGACCAGTAACTGGTTTACAGTCAAGCAAGCCTCGAAGAACCCGATACTTGACACCTGGAATATCTCTTACACGGCCAGCTCTAATAAGGACCGACGAGTGTTCATGTAAATTGTGACCTATTCCAGGAATCTGGGCAATTATTTTTCGGCTATTTGTTAGTTTTATTTTAACCACTTTTCGAAGTCCACTGTTAGGTTTTTTGGGGGTAGTTGTATAAACTTTTAAACAAATACCCCGCTTTTGTGGGCATTGTTCAAGAGCTTTAACCTTTGAGCGAAATCGCTTAGGTTTTCGAGCCCCTTTAAGTAATTGAGTTACAGTTGCCATTTTTAATTAATTTTATTTGAAATAATAAGTAACTTGGATTTTATTATTTACCTCTGCTCAATATTTAATACAAAGGTCAGGAAAGCCGGAGTCGAACCAGCGCCACCAATTCCCAAAACTGGTATGTTAACCAACTACACTATTTCCTGTAACCCCAGCGCAAAAGCAGAAAGGAGGGGGGGGCAAAAGCCTCAAGAGGTTTATAAAAACCAGGAGCGGGAGATAACCTTGTACGAGCCAAATAGCGTAACCTTTACGAGCAACCACTTAAAATAATTCAAAACTGTACAGAGTCGCTGCCGTAAACAAGAACCAGGCTAAGCTTAAGGGTAGTAATACTTTCCAACCTAACCGCATCAAAGAATCATACCTATACCTCGGGACGGCGGCTCTGACGAATACAAATAAGAATAGAAAGATTAATGTTTTAGCAGCAAGCCATAAGGGGCCGGGGATTAGATGAAAAACCCAAACGTCTAATGGAGGTAGCCAACCGCCTAAAAAAAAAAGACTGCAAAGCGCACTCATTAAAACCATAGCTCCATACTCAGCAAGAAAAAAGAGACTGAACCCTGAGGAGCTATATTCTACAAAATAGCCCGCTACTAGTTCAGCTTCTGCTTCGGGCAAATCGAAAGGAGCTCGGTTTGTTTCAGCTAAGCAAGCAATGAAAAACATTATTAAAGCCGGCCAGTGAGGTAAAGCAAACCAAACCTCTTTTTGCGCTAAAACGATTTCGGTTAAATTTAGTGAACCTACAGTAATAATAACGGTTAAAAGAATTAACCCTATGCTTACTTCGTAGCTTATCATTTGTGCAGCTGAACGGAGACTTCCCAAAAAAGCATACTTAGAGTTAGAACTCCATCCACTCATTATTATTCCGTAAACCCCTAGAGAGCTTACCGCAAAAATATATAAAATACCAATGTTTAAATCAGCAATAGCCATTGACTCACCAAAAGGTATGGCTGCCCAAGAAATGGTACTGAATACAAAACTGATAATAGGGGCCATTAGAAAAATGAATAGATTGGCGTTAGTAGGTAATAGGGGCTCTTTTACAATTAACTTTAACCCGTCGGCAATCGGTTGCAATAGTCCAATAAAGCCTACCACATTGGGCCCTTTACGTCTTTGACTAGCCCCCATAATCTTCCTTTCTGACAAGGTTAAAAAAGCCGTGGCTAGTAGGCCTACGATCATAACAGAAACAATTTTTATTGTTAATATAATCATTTTTTTGAGTAATACGTGTTTGTTTTCTTTTCTTATTCGATAGAGCTATAGAGGTCTTTGTAAGACAAAAGTTAAGCAAATAGCAGCTAGTCGGAATCGAACCCACGCTTATTGATTGGAAATCAATCGCTCTACCGTTAAACTATAGCTGCAGCCGAAACAAACCCACGGTCTTATTTCTTTTTGAAGTAAGATTTCCCTCAACATTTGCTTTGCTTTATTGTAATTGTAAGCTGCTTTGCTTACAATTACGGAAATTTTTTTTTGGGGGGGGGCTGATTATAGTATTAGCGCGGAACCTTTGGGTTTCACAAAGGTAAAGCTAAAAACAAAAAATTACTTGAAAAAAGCCTTCTTAACTTTCTATAAGAAAAGCTGGGCTGGATTTAGGCTACCAAAGTTTTTACAAATTCTACCTGATCTTCTATGTAAGCTTTCATGCTTGCTTCTCCAGCGGCATCAAAGTCTCGAGTTGCATTAATTTGCTCTATAAAATCCCAGTCGTAAGAAGCTAAATCCGCTTCCACGGTGCTTAAAAATTTATCAATTTGAGGCATATTAAGCTTATCTAAAAGACCTTTAGAACCAGCGTATAGCATTACAACTTGCGTCGCTGTCGAAGTTGGTCGATATTGATCCTGCTTTAAAATTTGAGTTAGCCGAACACCTCGTTCTAAAACTTGTTTCGTACTAGCGTCTAAATCTGAAGCGAATTGAGCAAAGGCTGCATTTTCTCTATACTGGGCTAATAGCAATTTAAGTTGGCCCGCAACTTTTTTCATTGCTTTAATTTGAGCGGCTGAACCTACTCGGGAAACTGAAAGACCCACATTAATTGCAGGACGTATTCCTTTGAAAAAGAGTTCCGCCTCTAACGCACACTGTCCATCCGTAATACTGATAACGTTAGTTGGAATATACGCACTAAGATCACCAGCTAATGTTTCAATAATAGGAAGGGCTGTTAAAGAATATCCGTAACCCATGTTAGCGGACCGTTCTAATAAACGTGAGTGGCAATAGAAAACATCCCCTGGAAAGGCTTCTCGGCCAGGCGGTCTTCTAAGTAATAAAGACATTTGTCGATAAGCTACCGCCTGTTTACTTAAATCATCGTAAACGATAACTGTAGGTTCTCCTAGATCTCTAAAATACTCAGCAATCGTACAAGCGGCATAGGGTGCTAGAAATTGTAAAGGTGCCGGATCAGAAGCCGTTGCCGCCACAATTGTTGTCCACGCCATTGCATTCGATTCATTTAATTTTTTAGCTAGTTGAGCAACACTAGATCTTTTTTGTCCAATAGCAACATAAACGCAAGTAGCCCCTTCTTTTTGAGCTCCTAAACTTGATTTAGCTGCAATCGGATCATTTATATAGTTGGCTTCTAATTGCCGTAGTCGTGTTTGGTGTAAAATAGTATCGATTGCGATAGCTGTTTTACCGGTCTGCCGGTCTCCTATGATTAACTCCCTTTGACCATTTCCAACAGGAACTAAACTATCAACCGCTCTAATACCTGTAGCCATAGGCGAATTAATTCTAGCTCTTGATTTAATACCTGGTGCTTTTCGTTCAACTAATTCGGGTTTTGTTGCAACTAAGGCGCCTTTATCATCTAAAGGTTGCCCTAAAGGATCAACTACGCGCCCTCTTAAAAAAAGACCTACCGGCACTGAAATAATACTTTTAGTTCGTCGAGCTAAATCACCTTCTGCGAGATCGCTATCATTACCAAATAAAACAGACCCTACATAGTCTTTTTCAAGATTAAGAGCCATTCCTTTAACCACTACACCAGATTTACCCACAAATTCAATTAACTCACCGGCTTTTACTCCGTCAAGTCCATAAATTCTAGCGATACCATCACCAACACTGTCAATACGTCCTACTTGTAAATAATCAAATTTTCTCTTTCGGAATCGCAGTACTAAACTTTTTAATCCTTTGGGGACAGCAGTAGAGCTTTGTTTAGCTACAGTTGTAGAATTAGTTTTTCCTAAGTTGCTTGACGTTAACGCTAAAGGATCCGTTGGAGTATTTAGACGTTTTTTTAGAAAACGTTGCGTATTTGTTCTCTTCGACATTTCTATTACAAAATGAAAGATAATGGCGTTTAGTATTTCCTCCGTTGCTTTTTAGGCTTTGTACTTTTGCTTTGTTGTTACCTTTTGAGCCACGCAACTTTTGCTTTCACTTTGCTTCGGGCAAGAACCCGATACTTAAAAGTAAGAGCTACTAAAGTAAAAGCTAATGGAAAACAAGCAAGGGGCCGTGACCTACAAAAGTAGGTTAAAATAAAAGAGGTAGTCTACTTAAAACTTGCGGCTATATGAATTTCTCATTTTCAAAACTTTCTTTCGGAAATGTTAAACACCTTCACATCATATAGTATGGTTCACATTTAGCTTTTCACCCCCTCTCTTCGATTTTAATTAAGAATTAAAAAATTCGAGGGTCCGTACAAAAAACTAAAGCTACAGTCCAACTTTTAAAAAATTAGATTACAGTGGAATTAATAGGGGGTAATGTTTGATTTGTTTTTTTTAAAAAACAAATTAAAACACTTATAACTTTCGCCCAAAGTCTTGCCTTTTGCGAAAGAGCAACTTTCGCCTCTTTCGTCCCTTTTGATTACAGTAACCTCGTTATTTTTCCTTTTGGCCAAAAGGAAAAATAACGAGGTTACTGTAGCCTTTACCGCAACAAAAGCAAAGGAAGCTAGAGCCGGCAGAGCACAAAGGGGAAGAGAAAACAAGCGAAGAAAGCAAGGGTGAAGGCAAAAGCAAAATAAAGCGGAGGTTTTAGCGCAATTAGCATATTCAGATAAAAATAAAAATAACGTTAGCATCTATATTTAGTACAGTTTAATTGTTATTTAGGGCAAGATACGGCGCACGTTCATAATTAACATTAGAGTCCGTACCATTATATTTAACGCTGCCGCATTTTCACATCCTATTGCTCCAAGTGGATTTATAGAGTTTTTCCTTTTACCTTTACCCTTTGACTGATTGCTCTTGGCTTAGTTTTAGTAATCAAACAAAAGGTTTTTAGGAAGTGTAGTATTCAATAAACCAATAAAAGTAATATAAGATATATAAACCATCTGTTGTTAACGCAAACATTACTATGAAGAGCCGTCCACCTCAGATAGTGTAGTTTATTTATTAATTTATACTTTATTAATTTATACTTTATTATTTTATACTTTATTATTTATTATTTTATTATTTTATTATTTTATTATTTATTATTTATTATTTTATTATTTTATTATTTATTATTTTATTAATTTATTAATTTATTATTTTATTATTTTATTAATTTATACTTTTATACTTTATTATTTTATACTTTATTATTTATTAATTTATTATTTTATACTTTATTATTTATTAATTTATTATTTTATACTTTATTATTTTATTATTTATTAATTTCTTTTTTAAAAATTTTATTATTTATTAATTTCTTTTTTAAAAAAAAAATAACCAACTTTGCCTATTTTTGACTCTTTTGCCTGTTTTATCTTCGCCTAACGAAGCGGAGTTTGTAAAATTGAATTTATTCTGTTACAATCGGCCAAAAAGGAAACAGGCAAAACTCAAGCGCGAAGGGGGAAGTACTCGGTTTTAAATTAAGCTGCTAGCTCAATTGGTAGAGCGCTCTGCTCATGACGGATCGGTTAGAGGTTCGAGTCCTCTGCAGCTTATTTAAATTTTCAACCTTTTTTATAAAAAGCACCGACCAAAAGGAAAACCAAAAATCAATTACCCTAAGTAATACATATAAACGAAATGCGATCATATTCTTTAAATAAAAATATTATTTCAGAGGCTCGTGTAAATTAGGATTTATGGACTTCTTTTGTGAGCCTTTTTGAAGACGACGACTTTATACCCAAAGCTAGTAATAGATGGGTTTTAGTTATTTCAAGTGACTATACTTAACTAAATCTTTTCTAAGTATAAGCAAAAAAATAGGACACCCTTTTTCATTGACCCGAGGGTTTGGTAAAAAATGAAATATAGCGTGAGTTAGATAAAAGGCTATTTCATTTGTAAGCTGAGGAATAAAACAAAAACTCGATAGTTTTGTCGTGGGCCCTAAGATCGAATCTTTGTATAGTCTTACAACCAATTCACTTTATTTAAACTCGAAATTAGTTACAGAAACAAGCGAAGCAACCTTACTTGATGGCAGGTTAAATTGTACATTGCGTCCGCAGGCAGAGAGGGTTATAAACAGTTATAAAAAAGGCGTTTACATCAATCATTTAAGGGGGGTTAAGGGGCGCGGCAGCTTTGAGATTGAAATTACAGATCGTCGCATAGATGCGCGAATTAGGTTAATCCAAAAAACGCCTGGAATATTAGAGGTTTTAAAAGAAAGGCTGGTAGAAGTAGACGCACGGTTTAAAAAATGAAGCCTTACTTATCGATAAGGCCTTGATAAGCGAAATGGTAAATATTGTAACAATTGGCGACTAGTTTTTGGACGTAGTTCAATAATAGCTCTTGCAGACCTCATTAAATAGTCTTACTTTAAATGTAAAAAACAAACAACTATTTTTCCAATTACCAGCCGTTATTCCTAATTTCCAATGGTTTTATCTATTAGCTAGAATAGAAGGTAAGTTACAAGGTGGTGCTAGAAATTAGATCTTAGGATTTGGAATGAAAAATGACAGAAGTTTATGGCTTTTATCTATTTGTCTTCACTTATAAGATTTAGCCACGATTCTTTAGCAATACCTTTTTAATTTTACTTTTGCAACCTTTGATTACTTTCCTTAAGAATATAGTTACCAGCGTAGGAATACAAGACAAGATAGTGGCTCTTTTAATTGCGAACCCCTTTACCGTTTTAACAGCTACTCTAGAATACAATAAACTATCACTTAATAAGCAGCTAGCTTCAAAAGGTTTTTTAAGTGAGAAGGGTAAGCGGATTTTTCTAAATAGGTTACTTGATAACCTGTTTGTTTTAAATTCTGTTAGCAATGCAGCAGGTAGCCTTGTTAAAAAGTCATTATTCCTATATACCTTAGCTTATAAAAAACATTTAGAGAAACAGAATTGTATTAATCTTATAATCGAGCTAAAGGATTTTTCAAATTTACTAGCTGAAGTGGGTTCTTTTTTCGGTACTTACACTACTGGATCTAGAACTCTTAGCTTATACCCTAAAAGATTAATGAGGTTTGATAGTAAAAGCAAGTCATAGTTCTTGGGAAACTAGTAGCATATAGCAAACATTGGTTTACCACTAAAAACGCTAGTCTTGACTATTAGTCTCTTCCCCCACCCCCCCTAGGCTTTGCTAGGGGGAACAAGTAAGGGCCTTTAGCTTTTGCTTCAGTTTTCCACTTCAAGTGGAAAACTGAAAGGCAAGTATATAGCCTAATCCTATAAAGATCTTTTTTATAAAAAACCAACTTGTTTGGTGTTATTTGTTTGGTATTAACTCCGAACAAGTTACTTGTAAAATACGTTCTAAAAACAAGTTAAACTTACTTTTTTGCAAATGTACGAATCAGCAAAAGTTATAGGCGCAGGTGCAGCAACAATAGCTCTCGCCGGTTGTGGCACAGGTATCGGGATAGTGTTTGGATCATTAATCTCTGCCGTAGCGCGTAATCCATCTTTAACAAAACAATTATTTTCTTACTCCATTTTAGGGTTCGCTCTTACTGAAGCAATTGCATTATTTACTTTAATGGTTGTTTTTTTAATACTTTTCGCTCTATAAATTGTCTTCTAAAACTATTTTGTCTAATTTTGCCCCCCCCCGGTAAGGGTTTGCAGTTGGTGTTTTAATTGTAGCAAAGCAACTATAACCAGCAAAAATCCGACACCTCCCCCTCCCTGCGGCAAGAAGGCAAATTTGTTTGGAGCTGTGGCCTAATCGGTTAAGGCATCCGTTTGTCGAACGGAAGATTGCAAGTTCGAATCTTGTTAGCTCCGTCCCTTGCATACATTTACACCCTTTTTTGCAAGCTTTGGCAGGTTTCTGAGTCGCCTTTGCAGCAAGAGGATAGCTGATTCGTCTTTTGCTCTTGCGCTTCTTTTGCCTCTTTTGCTTTTAACTGCAAGCAAAAGAGGCAAGAGTTCAAAAAAACAAAATCTGCAGTAGCTTAGTGTGTAATGTAAAACTTACAAACATCAAACCAAAAAGGCTCAGGTTAGAGATTATTAGTTAATGATTTTTTACAAAAACGCTGCGCTCTTGCTTTTGCCCCAACCTTTGGTTTTTCAAGTTTTCCCTTTGCCTTTGTTGAAAAACCAAAGGCAAAGGGAAAGCAGGCAAAAATTACTAAACAGTTCCTCGCCTTGCTGCAGCCTTATCTCCCCGACAATTTTTGCCTTGTTGTTTCACCACTACTCAGAAGCAAACGAAGCCAAAAGCAGCTCAAAACTTTGCTTAGCGGAAGAGCACGGGGCAAAGGCAAAACAAGCACGAAGACGCAAGTTGACAAAGCTAAATGGTAATAAATCTTGGGTAAAAGTCGGACTGATTCCAAAATATCCTATAGTATACAGCATTTTAGGGGAATTCAAATACAGGGTTCTTTATATAAGTCTGGTAGTAGTATCTTTGCTGCTATTAATTTACTTAAATATAGGTTTGTACCTTGAGTTTCAAAGTTCTTATTACTTAAATTACTACCAATTTATTGATTTCAACTGGCTAGAAGGGATTAAAGAACTGAATCAAAATAACGTTTACCCAAGTGAAAATACTGTGCGGTCCTATAATTGTAAAGGAAGCCTTGTGTACAAAAATGTGAACCCTAAAGAAATGGTTACCCCAATTGCTGTAGAAATTGACGAGTTTAAAAATTTTTTTATTTCAATGGTTAGCTATTTCTCCGAGCAAATAAAGTTTTTAATAAATTACTCAGGAAAAAATACAAGTAATATTTTAACGAGGACTGACACCTCTCAGCAGCTTGTCTTTAGCGTTTACATTATATCTCTTTTTTATCAACTTGTAGCTTTTTTAGGGTATCACGTTTTTTGTTTTTTATGTCCTGCCGTTATAAAACAATATCGTTTAAAGTTATTGATAAGGTTAGAAATTTTATTTTTGATACTTCTATTACATTTTTTAGCATTGCCTTATGTATTAACAATATACCAAGAATTGCAGATAGAAAGTCTAGACAGTGAGCTTTTTTTTTCAGCACCTTTTGATTTTTTGGAATCTTGGATTAAATGTTTTTATTTTTTGCTAATTGTTATAACTTTAATTGCTTTGATTATGTTTCTTTCTTACCCTTTTTAGCCATTGCCATAAGCTTTTACCTTGTCCTTGTAGTTACTTCGTTTGTTTTCTCCTGTAGTTACGCCCTTGCAACTACCAAAGGCAACTGCGGGGTTTTGGCATAAGCAAAGGGAAAACAAAAGCCCTGTAGCTAACTTTTGCTTTTGTAGTTACGACCTCACAACAGCAAGTAAAAACTCGAAGCAATCGAAACAATTTTTGCCCTTGTAGTTATGACTTTACAATAGCGCAGCAATGGCGCAGCAAATTTTCTTTTTGGCTGCTTGCCTTTGGTTGGTAAATTGTAAGCTACCAGCCAAAGGTTGCGCTAAAGTCAAGTATTATCTTAAAACAGATTAACAATGTTAATATCAAGAAGTAAATTGAAGGTCAAAGACAACAGCGGGATTATTCTCGCTCAATGTATTCAAGTACAAAGATCTAAAAAAAGTCAAAAACCTTGCCGTATAGGCGACTTTTTAAAAGTTAGTACTAAAAAAGGTACCGCAAAAACACAAGCTCAAAGGCTGAAAAAAGTAACAAATTCAGAACGTTTACGTAATTTAGTGGTTGTACAAACTAAAAGCAGTCTAAGAAGATTAGACGGCGGGATTATCAAGTTTAATGCAAATTGCGGCGTTACCGTAAATGAGCGTAGATTGCCCCTCTTTAAAAGAGTCACCGCTATTGTACCTTTTGAACTAAAGAAAAAATGTGGCCCTGTTCTAAATTTAGCTAGAAATGTTATTTAGCTATTATTTATATACCGTTCTTATCTTATGGTAAAAACTGTTGGGTTTGTATTCCAACCCTTTTGCCATGTGGTTTGCCCAGTAAAGCAACTTTTGCTTACTACGCAAAAACTTTCCTCACTTAGTCGCAGCCGACCTTTGCGGCTTTTGGTGGGAAAACCAAACCAAAGGCCGCAAAGGTCGGCTGTTAATTATATTAACTATAAATAATAACATGAATATTTACGGCCCTTTATCGTTACTAGTTTTAACTAGTTTTCTGGTTTTTTGGATTGGAATTACAGGTATTTTCTTTAATCGTAAACTTGTTATAAGTATTTTATTAGCAGTCGAATTAACGCTATTATCCATAAACTTAGTGTTCTTAACTTTCGCAGCTTATTTAGATGATATTATAGGTGTCTTAATGGCGCTATACGTGTTATGTGTAGCGGCTGCAGAAAGTGCTATTGGATTAGCTCTTATTATTATTTTTTATAGGGCTCGTAGTTCTGTTAGTGTGGAATATATTTCTTTATTAAGAGGTTAAAAACTTTTCTGAATTATTTATTTCACCCAAAACAGGCGTACGGTTACTTAAACGGGTTAAATAGTTAAGCTTTCTAATTTTTGCCTATAGCTAACTTTTGCCTGCAGCTAAAGGCAAAGGAAGCAAAGGAAGCAAAGGAAGTAAAGAAGGCAAAGGTGGTAAACTTGCTTTGCTAGGCGAGGGCTAACGCCTTTCTTGCTGGTCCCGTTATTAGCAACCTCTTTGAGCTATGAATCCTTTTTATTTTATTGCAGCTATTTTGCCTCGTTTCTGATTTTTCTCGTAACAGCTTTTGCCTCGTTGTTTGCTTTTGAGTCACATTTACCCTTTGGTTGGTTGCCTTAAGTTTTCCCAAATTAACCCTTTGACTGGTTGTAACGAGGTAAAGAGGGAACAAAATAAAACTGGTACTATGCGTTGTTTATTTCATTGTAGCTTACAAAAACTTGTGCAAGATTTAAAAGTAAAAAGTTAAACATGAACCAATCAGATTTTTTTTTATTATACCTACATTTAGCTAATCAAAAAGCTCTAAATAACTTTGTTATTACCCCCGCTTTTTCAGCCGAGCTTTCTGCCTTGTTGTTTCACCACCGCGCAACTTTAGATTTGAGCGGTAAACCGGAAGTGGTAAAGGGCGCCAAACTAAAAAAACTTAATTTAACAGAACCGCTTTACCCCCCGTCTTTCACACAGGGACAAAAGGCAAAAAAAGCCTTTGCTTTATTAGCGTTTGCCGGGCTGCAGAAAACCATTACCGTCGCTGAGTGTAAAACCCCTCTAGGTACCAAAAGTGTTTATAACGCCGCTACTCTTGCTTTTGAGCCACCCCTTGCTTCCCTTGCTTTTGAGCCTCGGGCAAAAGTTGAGCATCGGGCAAAAGTTGAACAGCCGGCAAAAGTTGAGTGGCTCCGTAAGGCAAAAGAGGCAAAACTTTCGGAAAAACAACATCTCCTTGAAGTAAAACCTAGTTCTTACTCTGTAGACACAAGCTTAAACAGTGCTTCCTTAGCTAGTACAGGCAAAAGTGCAAAAGCATTGGCTCTAGTTCGTTTTAAGAAAACTATAAACCCCTGTGGTTCAAAAAAAATTTTTGAGCCTAATGTAACTTTTTTTACTAAGTTGTCTTCGAATCCATATTTTACTGTCCAAAAGCCTTCTCTCCGCTTTAGCGCCTCTAATAATTCTTCTTCGGAAAACAAGCACGGAGTTGTAGTAAAGCAATTAGTGTCGAAGCAAGAAACCGCTAAAAGAAGCGGTAAAAAAGCTATTTCACTGTTTAACCAGCGTATACTAGGGCAAAGTTTTAAAAATAACTTTGTTCGTCATTTAAAAAGTTGTGTATCTCTAATGGAATACGGTGGGGTTTTGGCTACAAGTAGGGAGGATCACGAAATAAGATTAACTTCTTGGGCACCTATTTTTGATTTTCATAAATCGGGTTCAAGTTCAGGGTCTAAAAGCTATGAACTAAGCGCTACGCCAGCAGAGAAGCAGGAATTAGAAAAAGTGCCTACTAACCTTAACCCCTTAAGCAGGCGGTTACCTTTGCTTTTGTCCAATGCTCAATTTTTGTCAAATGCTCAACTTTTGCCTTGTTATTACACCACCACTCAAAAGCAAGGGCATCGTAAAATCCTAAAAACAGGTACGATAGGGTTCAACAAAGGCCTTCTAGATAGAGTAAAACGTAAAAATTTTATTTATGATATTGCTTTAGTAAAAGATCTTTTTAATAGTGCAAAAAAAGAAAATCTTTTGATATCAACAGCGCTAACCAAATTTTATACAGCATCTTGGCTTTTGGAGTCTATTCGAGTAGAATTAAGCTTGCGTAATGCTAATATTAAACGTGTTTTAAACCAAACTCTTTTATTGACGCAACAATCTTTTTTAGACTCTTCTACTTTTGCCTTGCAAAGCCACCCAAAAGCAAGAGGAGAGAAATTTGAAAAGTACCCAACTCCTTTTAAAGGTATGGTTAAAAGTACAGGCTCAAATTTGCGTGATGCGAAAACGCTTAATAAAACAAGTATTATTGACTCACAAAAAAGAAACCGAGTACGACTTGCTTCATTACCTTCGACTCCTTCCTTGGTTTCACGTTACGGTCAAAAAGAAAGAAAAGAGTCCGTAACCCTTGCTTTTGAGCATCGGGCAAAAGTTACGGATTCTATTGGAAATTTAGCGACTCCTTTGCGTAATAAGCGATTAAGCTTTATGCAAAGCGTTGATGATGCTACTATAATACCCCACCTAATTAAAGGATTACGGATTTCTTTTTCAGGACGTCTTAGTGGTAAGAAAGGAATGGCCAAAACTCTAACTAAAACTGTAGGTAGAGTACCGCTAAGTACTTTGAAAGAAAAAGTTGATTTTGCAAAAGGTGTCGTAAACACAAAAGCGGGTTCTTTAGGCGTAAAGGTTTGGATTTGTTATAACTAATGGATAGCTTTATTATAGTAAAAGCAAAGGCTATGTAATTAGGGCCTTCCGGAACTATAATAAAGCAAGGGCCTTTGAGTTCGACCTTTGCTTTTGTTTTGGGTTTTATTCTAGCTTTTCGCTTGCTTTGTCACACTTTTGCTAACCTTGTTTCCTTTTATTGAAAAATAAAAGCTTAGGAAAAAACAAAACAACAGTCGCCATAGCTGCGGGGAAAAGAAGACAAAGGTTCTGTAAACTTTTGATATTTCAGTTCGATTTCAATTATATACATTCATTTACAATGGATTACCCGAATTTTATCATTTTAGGCTCTTTAGCCGCCCCTCTTTTTTCAAACGGGGAAAGTTCTATATTATTAATTCTGCAATTATTGCCGTTATTGGGGGCCCTCCTGTTGTTTATGATCCCAGCTTGGCAAGTAGGTTTTATTCGCTTAATCGCCCTTAATGTTTCACTTTTGACTTTCCTACTTAGTCTTTCGCTTTGGATTCTATTTGATCCTTTAACCGCAGATTTCCAATTCCGTTGTTTAATAGGCAATAAATCGTCCCAAGACTCTGCCCAAGGTTTACCGTTTCCTTCGGGTTTTTTGACAGCTTCACAAGACAATGTCTGGAGTCAAGGTAATTACTTGGAAACTATAGGTAATTTATTTAATTTTACTTTTAGCTTTGGGATTGACGGTATTAGCTTATGGTTGGTCTTACTAACTACCCTTTTAACACCTATTTGTATATTAGTTGGTTGGGCTTTACCGGCAAGTCTCCAAATAAAAGGACCCCATTATTTGAAAATATACTGCATAATATTTTTAGTTATGGAAAGCCTTTTATTGGTTGTTTTTTGTGTGCGTGACCTATTGGTTTTTTATATTTTTTTTGAGGCGGTTTTAATCCCTATGTTTTTGTTAATTGGGTTATTCGGATCGCAGCCAAGAAATATAAGAGCCGCCTATAAGATGTTTTTGTATACTTTGGCTGGATCACTTCCTATGCTAGTAGGTATTTTACTTATTTACTTTCAATGCGGTAGTACTGATTGGTCGGTACTAAGCGCTTCCTATTTTAGTCCTACAAGGCAATTAATTTTATGGGCTTTATTCTTTTTCAGCTTCGCTGTTAAAGCGCCTTTAGTACCTTTTCATGGTTGGTTGCCAGAAACACATTCAAATGCGCCTACGGCTGGGTCAATTGTTCTGGCGGGTATTCTACTGAAGTTAGGTACCTATGGTTTTTTACGCTGGTCAGTAACTCTTTTCCCAATAGCTTCCATTTATTTTGCACCTATTGTTTATATCATCTGTTTAATAGGTATTGTCTATGTTAGCCTTATTACTTTAAGGCAAATAGATGTAAAAAAACTTATAGCTTACAGCTCGGTTGCGCATATGGGACTATGCTTATTAGGAATGTTTGCTTTCAATGTTCAAGGTCTGGAAGGTAGCCTTTTACTTATGGTGGGCCACGGAATCGTATCCCCAGGACTTTTCCTTTGTATAGGTATCCTCTATGATCGATATAAAACAAGAGTCATATTATATTACGGGGGTCTAGCTCAAACAATGCCTATCCTAGCTACATCGATGCTTATTTTAACTATGGGCAACATAAGTTTACCTGTCTTAAGTCCGACCTTTGCCGCGGAATTTCTTATTTTTACGGGTATTTTCCTTGTAAACAGGTTAGTCGCAGTTATTGCAATTACGACGATGGTTCTTACCGCAGCTTATTCACTATTTCTATTTAGTCGCGTGTTTTTCGGCAACTTAAAAACGGTATATATTTCGAACTTTTCAGATATAAATCGACGCGAATTTTTTTGTCTTTTACCCTTTCTATTATTAAGCATTTTATTAGGGATTTTTCCTTCGCTTGTTTTAGACACTTGTCATACATCAGTAGCTTATATTTTATTAAGCTATAGCTAAAGACTTGGTGTTAACGGTAAAGATGCCCCCCTCCAGCATACAAAACAAAGGCCTAAAGAAAGTCATTAAGGTAACTAGTATAACTACAAGTAGGTTTTTAACTAGACGTAAAAAAGGTACACTTAAGTACACCGAACCCTTTTTGTAGGCCTGTTTGTATTTCTATCCAAAAAACCAAAAAATAAATTTAGGAGGCCAAAAGTTGGGTTATAGCAAAGCAACCAGGCTGCTGTAAGGCTGCGGCAAGGCAAGAGAACCTCGCTTCGCGACATGCCTACCTCGCTAGGCATGTCGCAAGGGTTCTTCTGGTAGCTCAATGGATAGAGCAGCGTTTTTCTAAAGCGAAGGTTCTAGGTTCGAATCCTAGCCGGAAGATTATTAAATGCGCTTTGCGTAAATCGGCTTTCGTTGCACCACAGTTTTTAGTTTTCTTTTATTACTAAAGTTAAATAGGTCTTTAGTTTTTTCGGCCCCCTGGCCTCTAACTTTTGCTCTTTGGCTGGTTGTAAGGTCGTAACTACAGCAAAGGGAAAAGTTAACATTCGCACTTCAAGCGTAAAGCAGAAGCGAAGGGACTGCGGCATAGGGCAAGAGACAAAAGGAAAGCTAAAACCTAAGGTTACCTGAAGTTGTAACAAAGTAACTACAAAGGTAAAAGCTAAATCGCTAGCGGTTTTTTGTTTTTATTTCTCTAAATATAGACAAAAAAGTAAAATTGCTTCGCTTATCTTAAAAAGGTAAGAGAAGCAGAGACTATAACTACTGTGGTAAGCTTACTGCGAATCTTTTTACCCTTGCTTCCTTTGCTTCCTTTGCCTCCTTTGCTTCCTTTGCCTTTAGCTGCAGGCAAAAGTTAGCTGCAGGCAAAAGTTATCTACAGGTCTTTATGTTCTCTCTTTGGTTGCTACGCTATTGCTGCGCCATTGTAAGGTCTCAAAAGAATCTAGCTTCGCCTGGCACAGCTCACAACAAAGAGAAAACAAAAACCAAAGGCTGAAGCGTAGCAAGGACAAAAGTTGCTACGGGCAAAAGTACAACCGGCGAAGTTTCGCCGGTTGTATTACTTATAACTAATTGTTATGAAAGCTTCAAATCCAATCTTAAAAACCATTACTGTAGACCGATCAGCTACGAGTAAAAACCTATCTTTATTAAAGCAACCTATTCTAAGTGTTGTCAACGAACACTTAATAGCTTATCCAACGCCAAGTAACTTAAATTATTTTTGGGGTCTAGGGTCATTAGCGGGTATTTGCTTAATTATACAAATTGCAACTGGGGTTTTTTTAGCTATGCATTATTGTCCCGAAGTAAACCTTGCTTTCAGTTCTGTTGAACACATTATGCGTGAGGTATCCGGCGGTTATATTTTACGTTATGCTCATGCTAACGGTGCAAGTTTATTTTTTTTAGTAGTAATGGTGCATATTTTAAGAGGTCTTTATTATGGATCTTACTATGCTCCCCGTGAAGCTGTTTGGATAATAGGGGTTCTTATTTTATTTTTAATGGTTGCCACGGCTTTTATTGGGTATGCTTTACCTTTTGGACAACAAAGCTTATGGGGTATCAGTGTTATTACTAGTTTGTTTTCGGTGGTACCTTTTGTTGGTAATGATCTTGTACAGTGGTTATGGGGTGGTTTTTCGATAAACAACGCTACTTTGAACCGTTTCTTTTCATTACACTATTTACTTCCTTTTTTAATAGCGGGTGCTTCTATAGTACATATAGCAGCGCTGCACCATAAAGGTTCAAATAACCCACTAGGTATTAATTCAGCGGCTGATAAAATAAGCTTTTACCCATATTCAGTAGCTAAAGATCTTGTTGGGCTTGTTATCTTTTTAATTGTTTTAAGCGTACTTATATTTTTTGCGCCTAATCTATTAAGTCATCCAGATAATTACATTCCCGCAAATAGTCTAGTAACTCCCCTTTCAATTATGCCTGAATGGTATTTCCTCATAGTTTACTGTATTTTAAGATCTATCCCTAATAAAACAGGTGGCGTTTTAGCAATCGCTCTTGTTTTCGTAGCTCTTTTAGCTGTACCATTCTTAGCAGGTTCGCCGATTCGTTCATCGAGTTTTCGACCACTCCATAGAAAAGCCTTCTATGCTTTTGTAAGTTGTTGCCTTATTTTAAGTTGGGCTGGAAGTAAGCCTGTAGAACAACCTTATATTTTTATAGGTCAATGTGCTACCGCTTTTTTTTTCATTTATTTCTTTGTACTAGTACCTTTACTGGGTAGACTAGAATATTTACTTTTAACTAGAAAAGTATAATGATCAAAAGCTCATTGCTTTTGCCCCCCCCCTCTGCTTTTATTAAGGGAAAACAGGCAAAAGGGGCAAAGGTTATGAAATCAAAGTGCCAAATTTTCCTTAACTTTTGCTTACAGCAAAAGCAAAGGAAGAAAAGCGTAGGGGGTTAATAAGCCCGTAGATTGCAATTTTTCGTGTCACTTTTTTTTTAAAAAGGGTAAAGTATAAAACGCTGCTTTGCTACCTAAAAAACGGCTCAAAAGGAAACCACCGGGCGAAAAAAGCCTTTTTATGCACAAGCGACCAATGTTGAATAGCCTATTACAAAGGGCCTTTAGTTTTCCAGTTTTAACTTTTGCTGGTTGTAGCGAAGTAACTACAATTTTTGTTTTCTCTTTGGCAAGTTGTAAGGTCGTAACCAGAGCAAAGGGAAAACTTCCAGCAACCTTGTAGCGAGTAAGTTTTCGAAAAAGAAAACTTTTTAAAGTTTAGTCCACAAAATTTAGCGTGTCGTGGTGAATGGCGGCCCCGCCGTTCACTTTGTCAGTCAAAAAAGCAAAGGGTAAGAAGCAGGCTTTTAGATTCTAAGCATAACAAAATAGACTAACAATTTAATCATCTAGCATATTAAGCGGTACAGATAATCACATTATCTCAAATAATTTAGTAACTCAAATAAATATGAAATTAGACCAAAAAATTAAAAATACGGTGTTTTCATTAAACCTACCCTCTTTAAACTTTAGTTTTATTACCAAAACTTTGCTTTTTGCAAAGTTGGTCTTTTGGTTAGGCTGGTTCTTTAAAACATTTTTATCATTAATTCTTTCAACAGGGCTTTTTGTACTGAAGCCCCACATAGTCTTTTTCGCAGGCTTAGCTTTTTTCGAAATAGATCTTTTGTTGTTAGCCGCACTCTTGCTTTTGAATGGTGGTGAAACAACAAGGCAAAAGTCGGAAACCTTGCCCTCCATTGCAAGCAAATTTTATTTGAAATATTTCAATTTCCATACAAAAGCAAAGTTATATCCACATTCTATTGCAGCGCCTTTTATTGTTTACACAACCTATTACCAAATAGTTATTATATTACTATTTGTTATTTGCTTGCAGTTTATTGACGTAAGCGAGGCCATTGCCATGGAGTCGGAGCCACCTAGGGAAAATGGTGATACGCCAGAAAAAGATCCTGACCCACCTAAGACTAAAAAAAAGCGAGGCCGGCCGGCACTAGGGTGGAAGGCTATTGTAGCCCGTATTTGTGCCGACATTCCAAAGCCCGCAGTTGTCCCAGCGGGGGGTTTTAAAAATGCGGACGACTTGAGGAGAGATTATGAGAAGTTACCAAAAGCAGCACCTATTGGTTCAAAAAACGCAGTTGATGAAGAAGGGTTAGGATTGGATAATGTTTCATCAGACCCAATTATTAATCAAAACGTAGCGGTTTTGAATGCGACAGACGAGGAGCTTGAGGTAGCTAAGGCATTACTTCTATTAAAAAAAGGTCTAGGGTGTTAAGTAGTGTAAATCCCTCTTAACAAAGCAATTTGTATGTTTTTTCCCTTGCCTTGCCGCAGCCTTATTTCCTTTTGCCTTACTTCTTTTTGAAGTAAGGTTTTTCATTACTGCAACCTTGTAAGGTCTCAAAATAACTAGTTTTCCCGGAAAACCAAAGGCCAAAGGGTCCATAGCCTTTCACTTAAGTTTGCAATATAAAAAATTTAAGGCTTTTTTCGAAAATTGTAGCACCTCCCCCCCTTTTTTTTACTTTTGGTGAGAGGCAAGGCTCGTTAGATTTGAAGTAAACTATTTAAAAATAAAATTATTATTCATCATGGAAAGCCTTTTCGTTTTTTTTTCAGGGTTGGCGAAAAGAGCCCTTATAAAAGCCAGCTTTTTTACAATAGCCAACCTAATTAATTTATTTCTTCCAATTTTTATTTCTATTTTAAGTCTAGTAATTGGCTTGGCCGCTTTGTCAATGGCGATACAAGATCCTTTCAAATTTCTGGGTTATCTTCAAGATGCCGTGAGCTATACTACCTCCTTCAGTAAAGGTTTTTTAAGCGCGTTAACCGATTTATGGGTTTTTAAAAACAATTTAATGAACTACTTCGCGGACATGCTCCAGGTGGGCTTCCCGGACAAACTCGAGTATTACAAGAATAGTTTTAAGCTTACTATTAAACAGAAATTTGGAGAAGGTGCCGTATTATTCGGACAAGCTAACCAGGGTTTTCACGCAGCTACAACGAAAGCTCAAGAAGATTTTGCTCTCTTTTTAGCAAATAGTCAGATTTCAACGGAAGGGATGTTCTCTCGTGCTGCACAAATTAAAGCTGATTTCCATTTTCCTCTGCCTACAGGCTTCTTCCAGGATATGCCCTTAAGAGATTTAAGGGACCAGTTGGCCGAAAAAAAAGAAGGCTTCTTTAGCGGTTTTAGTGCTTTCAGGGGTTTTCTTAAATATGCTTTTGGTTTTGTAAACCCCGCAAATTATCTTGAAAAAACTTGGTATGAGGGTTGCAAGGCGAGTCTCGTTTTTTATCAAGGTTGCCCTGCATTTTTAGAGGTAATCTTTAAAAACCAAGAAGGCCTCCTACGCCATGCAATAATACCTATGAACGTTGCGCTTAAATCAGGGTATTTGGCTTGTTTTGATCAAATGATTGCAGCAGAGGCTTTTAACTTACATGCTCGGTTATATGCTTTGAAACTTCAATATAGTTTAATAGCTACTGCTATTTGCCTGGTTCCTGTAATGCTAGTAAGTTTACCTCTCTTGTCGTTCATAGAAACTAAAATAAATTCAACAGGATCCTGTGTACAAACTATAACGGAGAGGCTTTATACGCCTACCCCCCCTATCGATATGGATCAAACAGCGCTCGAAAATATAAAAACACAAGATCAAACTTTTAAAGAAAACACTAACACTAACTTTGCTTTTTTTACCGATACTAATAATTTTTTTGATGTTTTTTACATTTATACTTACTGGGTTGCTCAGTCTTTTTTAAAGCTACTGGCTTTGCTTTTCGTTACATATTGCTTTTATTGTATTTATAAATTAAGCTATTCATCTTTTGTTGTTGGGTTAGAGAATAGTCAAAACCATATAAATTTTAATGAAAGCTTAAAGCAAATGCTAGCTCAAAGCTCATTTTTCATATCTCAGGGCAAGCTCACGTGCTTACAACAGATCAATTGCTTGACTGGATTATTTTTTATCACAAAGGTCTTTGTTTAACGGATCCTTGTAATAATAGTTTGAGCACGCTCGGTTATTTACAATTATTTATAATAAGTGTGCCTTTTTGCTTAAGTTACATGGATTATTCTTCACTAAGCTCACATACCCTAAGTAGCCTTTACTATGCACTAAGCTATGCGGATTTAACTCAACTCGCACTGCCTGCTTTTATGGCTTTTTTGACTGTCATTAAACCTTTATTAAGATTACAGCTGTTTGATAAACCTTATATTCCGGGCGAAGCTAATGTTGGTGAGATTAAGGCAAGTGTTTTCAAACTTTATGAATTAGCACCAGAAAGGTTTACGACTCTTATAGAAAATTACCAGTTTTACTATTTTTTTGTGTTCCAACACGTGGACCCTGATGACAAGGGCGAATTACCTACATTACCTCCTCTATTCGTTACCTACTTGTTTGGCCTTTGCGATCGGCTCCTTTTTAACCGGATCCTTTATTTATTAGGTTTTCGTGCTCCTGATAAAAAGGTAGCTCCTGATAAGGAGACTGCTCCTGAAGGGGTTGCAGCACCTGCTCCTGCTCCTGAAGGGGTTGCTGCTCCTGACGGGGTTGCAGCACCTGCACCTGCTCCTGAAGGGGTTGCTGCTCCTGACGGGGTTGCAGCACTTGCACCTGCTCCTGAAGGGGTTGCTGAAGTACCCGCCACTATTCCCTCTGTACTAGAAGCATATAGTACAGATCGAGAAGTACTAGAGGTAATGAAATTTATTGTTGAAGCTTTGGGTGTTTAAATTTTCTGTTCAACACTCTAAGGTTTCTTTTTTAGAAAGAAACCTTTTTTACCCCCCTCCCCCTCCCCCCCACCCATACCTTTTTAGGCAAACAATTTTAGGTTTTGGCTCAAAGGCTCGAAACCCTACTTTAGCCTTACGGCAAGAAGTCTCTAATAAATTATAAGCCCTGTTAAGCTCACAATTAATGAAAAAAATAATATATTATTTATTTTTCCAATAAAAACTTTGGTAGCAGAAGCAACAAAGCTGCGGGCCTTTGGTTTTTCTTTTATAAATTTTGCACTGTTTAGTAGGTTTTGCCTCTAGCTTCACTTGCTTGTTTTCCCCTTACCTTTGCTCCCTTTGCTTCCTTTGCTTCTCGCTGCCCCTTGCTTCGCTACCCCCCACTTTGGCATAACCAAAGGCTGTAGCATATGCCACCCAGCCTTACAAATAAAGTAAAGTTTTTTGGTAATAAAAAGCCAAGGCAAAGCCGAGTAATAAAAGTTACTACTAAGGTGAGGTTTATTGCAAAATAAAAATTTGGTTTTTATAAATCTTGCAATGTTGTTTTAAAAAAAAAAGGGGGGGGGGATTAACTTCAGTAACCATCCAGTGTTTATTATACTCTATAAGTCCGCTTAATTGACTGGGTGCTTTTTTGTGCATCAACCATCTTTTGGGGTAGAGGCTAACCGTTCGAGATTTTGTTAAAAAGGCACCAAAGAAATGTTTACAATACTCAAAATCGCTTTTTACAAAAGTTAGCCCAAGATCGTAAAACTTGTTGTAACTGCAGGGTAAAGTTGCCTTTAACGAAGTGGGTAAGTAAGGTTTTTTAGTTTTACTGCTCACTGTTGCTTGTTGTAAGGTCGTAACTACAACTCCGTTTTCCCCGTATGCTTTTTTTTGTTTACAAAAAGTTTGTTTTGGCCTTTGGCGTATGCACAAGCTTTTCTGAGAAGGTAAGTTTTCCAGTTTTTCTAGTTGAGGCCTTACAACCTTTGCCGAGTTTTCCTCGTATGCCAAAGGCCAAGGGAAAGAAGATCCTGAATAAGCGGGGGGGCTTGTAAAGGTCGATGTTAGTCCGTTATTTGTAGGTAAACAAAAGTTTTGAATATACTTAATAATATCTTGTTTCAGAATTTGTAATTCTTTCTCATATTCTTTGTAATTGGTGTATTTTACCTTTTTCATTCCGCTTAAAGGGTGTTCAACGTTACTTAGAAAATTAATAACAAGTAAATAATTAAGCTCTTCTATGTTTATTATTGCTGATTTTTGACAGCTATTGAAAAGAAAATTATGTTTCGACTTTCTATATTTTGTTTCATCTAAATTTAGGATTTTTAATAAACGCGGTATGCTTTTTGAGTCAGGCCTAAATTTGTCTAAGAGCAATAAATGTAAGTAAACAACCCATTTAAAGCGAAGAGTATTCCAATCTTTCAAAGTCTGATAACCTTCGTATTTGCGATAAAGAGAACCTACCCTTTGTAATTGGTATAGGGTTTGGAAAGATAGGATAATTTTAATGAGTTGAAAAGATACTTGTCGACTTTCAACTTTAAAATCCGACCAGTTTATTAAACTAATTAATTTTAACATCGAGTTACGTCCAAAGCAGAGTTGATAGCTATTATAAGCCTTCTTTTTTCGTTTATCTAACGTAGTCCGAGGATAAATAACTATGTCCGAGAAATCCGAATCCATTTTTATTAACTCCGTTTTGTAAAATGTCAAAATACCAATCTTTTTTTGTATGATTTTAATATTAGCGTTAATAGACCCTTGACTCGCAATAGCTATACTGCATTCGCCGTCACCATCTATAAAACCTATTAAATGATGCAATAAAAACAAATTGGGCTCCGGTTTTCTTGTCAGAAAACCTAAAGGGCAAAAGGAACTCAAAACCTCGGGACCTTTGATAGTTTCGCAAGGCAAGGGGTCGTAAATTTCGTTAGGTTTACAAGCGTGGTTTTTAGACAAGTTACCCGGTACATGTTCAAGTAATTTACTTAGTTTTCTTACTTTGAAATAGTTTGATACCCTAGGTACTTTTGCTTTAGAGCTCCAGACAAAGGTTCGACGTCCTATAAGCGATATTGTGTTTTGGTTTGCCCAAGAGATTTTTAAAGATTTTCCAGGACCTAGGGTAAGAGAAAAGGGTTGGCCTATCCTGAAACCTAGCCCTAAAAAAAAATTTAATTGATTAAAGTTACCCGCTATGCTTATTCTAAAAGTTTGGCTTTTAAACTTCGTTTTTCTTAAATAGATGTTGCCATCAGCTTCATACAAACCTGAAAAATAAGACCAAAAAGTATCTTCCGGCTGTAGCTTCTTTTTTAAATTTACTGCGGTAGTCTCTAAACTTTCCGCTCCTTGCCTAGCTTTTGCTTTGTCGGCTTTGCTTACAGTAAAAGGTAGACAAAGTTTTGTAGGTTCTAGGTCCGTAGTTTGCCCGTAAAAGTTAGTAGACTGGGACATGTATTTAAGTTTTAAATATTTGGTGTTCATAAATAATTAAAAAAATAACTTTTATCTTTGATAAAAAGGTTACTTCGCTTTTTGCTTAATCGAAGCAACCTTTTACTTCAGTACGACCTTACAATAAAAGCTTATTAAAAGCTTCAGTTTTCTTGTCAGAAAACCAAAAAGGCAAAGGTAACAAAAAAAAAAGGGGGGGGGGGGGGAATATAAGCTAGCGAATAGTAAACACAAAGCTTACTTTAAAAACGTTAACTTTTACTTACTTGTAAATAAATTACTTTAGCACGGTGTCTATAATTCTAATTTATAGCCATTTGCCAGGTAAAACTAAAAACCAATTAGGAGGCTGTTTACGCCGTGGGTGCTTTGACTTACTCTTGCGTCAAATCAATTAGCTACCCCACCAATAAACAATTATAAATACTAGCAGCCACACAACGTCAACGAATTGGAATAGGTAGGCTTAAAAGCTTTCCCCTCCTAAGAACCGTACGTGCGATTTTCATCGCATACGGCTCAAGCATTTCATCGCCTTTTTAATGAGAATAATAAAGGATAACTTCGGTGTTTTACAACAAACAAAGTAAACGCAGAACACAGTTTTCAGGGAAATTATGCTGAACTACATTTAGTTTAATCTCAATATAAAAACGGGCAAGGGTACTGCGGTAACTTAAGGTTTTCCCTTAGGGAAAACTTAAAAAGGCATGCTTTTTGAAAACTCCCGTAGTAACCTCAATCCTCTACAAGTATAAAGTAATACTTGCATATGAAACACCAGGCGCAAGTAGGCATTCTTTCGAATTGCGGATGTCCGCTATCACTCTCATTACAAAAGTGCATTAGCTTTTTGCGCCATCTTCTACCCTGTAGGCGATAGTTCATCTCACGACCGACCCTTTCTAACTTTTGTTAGATAGTCTATAGGGCTTACCAAGTTCAATAATTAACACTTTATTTAATACCCTTAGGTACTGACTTTATTTCGGTAATACAGGGGACTCAGCAACGCCAGCATTGAACGTTACTCATTTTTACCGAAACCTTAACCATCAGTTCACTCTCGTTTACCTTAGATATATGCCCCGCCACCGGGTCTTCATACCCTGAACAAAAGGATTATTCAACGCATGCCGGTTTTGAGGTACACAGAGTCTCTTGTGCAGTGGAATCCTTGCTTTCTTTGCCCCTTTGGTTTTCTGACAAGAAAACTTACGGCTGCTTTACTTCAAAAAGAAGTAAGGTTTTTCATTGCTGCAACCTTGTAAGGTCTCAAAATAACCAGGGCCAAAGGTAAAAAGTTGTAGTTGTAGCCTTTGGTTTTCTGACAAGAAAACTGAAGCAACTACAACCACAACTACAAACAGTCAAAGTCCACATTATTAATTATATACTTGTCGCACAATGCCAATAAAGAGCTGCTAGCTCAAAGCCTAAATGGTGGTCCGGCCGTAGTTCAGCCTTCATCAGTCGTAATAAGCAAACAGTTAGAAAAACGGTACCTACAAAAACATGGGTTCCGTGTAGCCCTGTAAGCATGTAGAAAGCGGAACCGTATACAGAGTCACTTATTGTAAAAGAGGCGCTTACGTATTCATAAGCCTGAAAACCCGTGAATACTGCTGCTAATAAAATAGTTATGGCTAAACTTATAATGCCTTGTTTTCGATCACCTAATAATATCGCGTAGTGGGCCCACGTAACTGAAGCCCCTGAAGATAAAAGTATTAGCGTATTCAAAAACGGGATCCCGAAAGGGTCTAAGGCGTCTATACCTCTAGGAGGCCAAACTCCAGCCAGTTCAATGGTTGGTGCTAAAGAAGAATGACCAAAAGACCAAAAAAAACCCGCGAAAAGCATAATTTCAGAAACAATAAATAAAATCATACCGTACCGTATTCCTGTTTGTACAGCTACCGTATGGTGACCTTGGTAAACGGATTCTCTTAAAACATCTCGCCACCAAACTGTTGCAACGTAAAGAAGGCTTAAAAAACTAATTAGAGCTAAATAATCGCCATATAAATAACCGTGAAACCAACCGACTAACCCAGTTGTAAGCCCGCCTAAACCAATCGACGCAAATAAAGGCCATGGTGAGGGGTCTACCAAATGAAAAGGATGTTTTTGCATTTTTAACAAATTGATTAAATTTATTTTGCATCGTTTATTAGCCCATTACATTAAAGATCCTTTGCCTTTTGCTTGCAGCTAAAAGCAAGGGTAAAGGTAATAGGCTAAGGATGAAAAGGGTTTATCTATGCAAATAAACTATTTAACTATACTTAACTGGTTTTAATTAACATAAACAATAAATTTGGTGTAGCTATTTATTGTTTTACACTCATAAGTTCTAGGAATTGGTTATACAAAACAAAGTTTTGGTTCCTTATTTTAAGATATCCTCTTAACTTTTTGCCTCTTTTGCTTCTTTTGCCTTTGCTGCGCCATTGTAAGGTCGTAACTAGGAAAACTTTTCTTAGCAGAAAAGCACAGGCTAAGGATCTGCAGCTAAAAGCAAAGGAAGCTAACATTTTTAAAAAGCGCGAAAGGCTTATAAAGAGGATGCCTTCTTTTTTAATGTAATTCAATTGCGTCTTTTAGGTAAATACATAAAAGAACTGCAAAGACATAAGCCTGTAAAAAAGATACGGCTAATTCCAATCCAAAGATGGCTATAATTACAATAGCCGGGACGGCTGCTAATGCGGACATAAATAAAGTATTTACCCCAAGCATCGTCCACGAGAACCCCGCTATAATAGCTAAAAGACTATGCCCGGCGGTAAGGTTAGCAAATAGCCGCACTCCTAAACTAATAGGTCTAAAAATATAGCTGATTAATTCTATTACAACAAGTAATGGTGCAAGAGCTATCGGAGCACCGCTAGGTAAGAAAAAACTTAAAAAATGTAGTTTGTGCTTCACAATTCCGATTAATGTAACTCCAATAAATAACGAAAAGCTTAGGCCGAAAGCTACCACTAACTGGGCTGTAGTCGCAAAACTAAAGGGGATTAATCCCAATAAATTAGCTACTAACACATATAAAAAGACTGTAAACACCGTACTTACATACTTTGGTGCATTTGCTGGGCCTAGTTGTTCGTGTACAAGGCTGCTCACGAAATCGTAGATCATTTCGGTCGTAACTTGGTATTTGCTTGGCACTATAAGCCCTCCATTTAGGTTAATTATAGACCAAATTCCAACAACTAAACCTATTGTTAGCAGGCAATAAACAGCACTGTTTGTAATTGATAAATCTAACCCTAAAAAATGAATTGGTATCAATGTTGTTACAGAAAATTGTTCTAAAGGGGAGCTTATGCAAGATAAGTTTCTTATACTATCTAGATGGGTCGGTAATACTATATTATTTGTCATGATGAAAAAAAGATCTTTTAAAAGCTTTTGTGTTGTGGCCGCGAAGCTTTTATGGCAAAAATACGAAAATCAACTGTCTAAAAAAGGAAGCACAGGTCTGCACCATACAATCAAATAGGCTACAAGACAACCTTTTAGCTTTTTTTAGGTTGGCGTTTTCAACCTTACTGTTAAAAGAGCGGACTGTAGGGTAAGAAGCTAAGAATTTTAGTAGTAGCCCTGTTTTTTATAATTAGGTGTTAATATAGCGCATTAAAGGAGGACTCAAAAAAAGAGGTGTAATATTCTTGCTTTTGCCTTTGCAGGGGGAAGAGGTTGCTTCACTAGTTTGAAGGGGGGGGGGGGGGGGGGTTGCTTCGTCATTTATGCTCTTGTAGCAAGGCAGAGGCCAGAAGTTGCTTTGAACAAAGTAAAAACCTGCAGCTAACTTGGGCTTTTTTTGCCTCACTGTTTCTTTTTGAGCGACTCTATTTTTGTCTTGTTGTTTCACCAGGTGGTTACTTTGTTAGTTTACCCTTTGCCTTCACTTTTCTTTAAAGAGAAGCAAAGGTTGTAACAAAGCAATCAGCAATTGCCGCTTGCCCTTCGCTTTTCTGTACAGAAAAGCGAAGGCAAAAAGTTAATAATTATTCTTTTTTTAAAAAAAACAAATTAAACTTTTAATTTAATAAATTTGCCTTTTGTTCTTTGGTTTGAGTTTTCCCCATCGACAAAGGGAAAACTCAAACCAAAGAACAAAAGGTGAACTTACAACCAATATAATATTAGATAACCCTGAGCATGCATAGGTTATCTGAGTTCAATTGCTAGTCATATTAAGGCCTAAACCTTTACAATAGCCATTAGATAAAAACGGAAACTCCAACATCTCTTTCCGAGGTTTCGGCTTACTCCTTGTGACGAAAGCTACTTGTTTTGGCTTTACGGTAAAAACCTAAACCTCTCCTTTTTTGCTGAAAATATAGGGGAGGGTGAAAAGAGTGAAAAACGCGTAACTCAAAAGCAACCGAGGCAACAGAGTTGTTTGTTTTCGGGTGCCTACCTTCCAAAATTAAACTGAGCTGCAAATAACTTTGCAATTAGACTGCCTCCTATTAAAACAGTTTGCCTTCAGCTCTTTTGCCCGAGGCTAAAAAGCGAGGGGTTGTAATTGTAGCAAAGCAACTACAACCAGCAAAAGTTTTATATATATATATTTGCAAATATAAACGATTTTTAATGCAATCAACTATACACCCACTTACTATTTTATACTTTTCCCTAGGCCTTATAGCGCTTAGCGGATTCGGTATTCTTTTTTTAAACGAAGAAACTATACTAGCTATTTGCTTTTTTATATTTATTTACTTGTTAATCCAAAACTCAGATGTAGCTAGCCAAGCTTTAGAGGAGCAAAAAGAAGCTATTAGATCCGAGCTGCTTACTTCACTTATAAAAGGTCAAAAAAGCGCTGTAAACGCCAAAATATTAATCAATCATCGTAAGTATGAGCTTACACAAGGGTTAGAAAATGTATTTAAGGACTGTGATTCTAAAATAAATAAGACGTTGTCAGTAGTATAACAAGTAGTTGTCTTACCACCCAAGTTAATTGGTTAAATTAACACAGCTTAGAGGGGTTATAATATTGTTTAGAAGACAACTTTTATCCGGCAGAGCTCCACTTACACCCCTCCCCCTCGCAAAACCCCTGTTATAGTTGTAATTGTAGCAAAGCAACTACAACTGCGAATTTTTCCCCCAAGGTCATGATAACGGTAGTAAGCGGGCGGCAAAAAGAGCTCTTGCGAAAGGAAAAATGTTTTATTATTAAATAAGCTGTTTTAAATAGTTTGACAGAACATTCTATAGTACATTCTAGCCTGTTTGATGGAAAAGGTAGACATGAGAGCTTTAAAAGTTCTTGCTTTTTATAGGCGTGCAAGTTCAATTCTTGCAACAGGCAAAAAAAAATTTCGTGTATTCACCAAAAAAAGTCAAAATGCTTGCAGGGCAAAAGCTGGTAAAACAAAAAAAAAAAGTTGCGCCCAGAAGCTTAACGCTTATGATTAAATTAGTGAAGCTCTCCCTTAATTATAAGCCGTGTTAAAGTTAGGAGAGTTTGCTGACCGCTCAGTCAGACAAATGTTAGGGCTCTTGCTTTGCCTTATGCCCATGCTTTTGATTAAGGCAAAGCAAAAAAAGTCTGAATAAAAACAGCAAGATCAATTATTGCGACAAGCCGCTAGGCTTTTTTTTATTTTAGTTGATATTAACGTGTATGGTTTCCAACTTTGCTTTCGAAGCTCTTTCGGTTGAGCGTTGAGCTGTTAACTCAAAGTGAGTCGGTTCGAATCCGGCCGAAAGCGTATAACTTTGCCTCGTTTTGGCGCCACAACTTTAGAGTATAATTATTTTGTATTATGGAGGAGTCCCATAGTGGTTTATTGGAGCTCTTTTGAAAAGAGCCGCTATTAACCTAGCACGCGAGTTCGAATCCCGCCTCCTCCGGACCCTTGTTCAAAGAGTTCGCAAAAGGCGCAGTTACCCCTGCAAATTAACTAACCGCTCAATGGATGGTAACTGGCCCTTCGTTTTATAAATTTTCAACCTATTTTTATAAAAACACAAAGAATCTAATAAATAATACTAAAAATATTTATAAGGTGTAGCTTTTTGTACTTTATAGTTTGTACTAGCAAGCTAAAGCAGGGCCGCTTCGTCAGTCGCACATACCCTTTTATAAATATGGATCAACCCACGTTTAGCTAAAACAGCTAATTCGCTTACTTTAACGCTGCAATAGAGTCTTTTTAGGGCGTTATATTATATCCGAGGGTTGCTTTGTTACAAGTTTTCCCCTTTGTCCCTAGTTTTCCCCGCCACTTTTGCACTTTTTGCCCGGGGGGGGCCCCTTTGCCTTTGAAAAAATAGGCAAAGGTTAAAAAAAACACCCAAAAGTAGAGGGGGTTTTGAGTAGTTCTAAAGGAAACAGCTGTGAAAACAATGGGGGGGGGGTAAGGAGAGCAAGGTTTTACTATTAAAAGTTACAACCAGCGAACTGAAGCATAAGTCTGTTTTAGTCCTTTTTGCGGTTTCCGCAATCCTTGGAGATCTGCTGTAATGTAAACTTGGTGGTACTGCGGCCGACTTTTTAAGCTTTTCTCGGTTAATTTGGCGGGTACTCTGATAAAAAAGTTTAAGGATGTAGCTTTAAGGCTCCTAGCTATATAGCAAGTAGGACTTGATGAAACTAAACCTAAACCACTGGAAGAAGTGCTTTTGATTGTTTTTGTATGATCCGCTAACAATAGATTACTTTGTAAAGATCCACTAATAATAGGTGTAATTACCAGACTATTCCTTAACACCTGGTTGTGACCTATTAGCCCTAAGGCTGTTAGGAAAAAAGGTAAGCTTGCTGGTGTTTTAAGTGATTTTGTATAAGTTTCTCTCCCTTGCCTTTGAGCTGCACCTTGCTTTGTTATTGACCCTTGCTTCCCTTGCTTTTGAACATCGGGCAAAAGTTGAGCATTGGGCAAAAGTTGAGCATTGGGCAAAAGTTGAGCATCAGGCAAAAGGGGCAAAGAGCTTATATTTTTAAACCTTTTTATAGAGGGCTGTTTATTTGTTATAGTCGTTGGTGTTATAGTGTTTTTGGCTGTTGTAGGTCGGGGAACTATAGCTGGGTACCTCTGTAAAGATTTTTTGTAGTACTTGTAATTACAATATTTCGCTAGTTTAGCTAACGAATTAAAGCTTGTAAACCATGTACTTGCTTTGTTATCGACCCTTGCTTCTGAGCTGCGGACAAAAGGTAAGTGCCCCCCCTCTAACATATAAGCAGAGTTAAATCTACCGCTGCGACCTAGCCCCTTAGCTAGCATGCCTATAGTTTTAGAGTTAAAAAATTGGTGGCTAGTTACTAATTTCTCAATTAGTTTTAAGTTAGCATAAATCCATTCTTTGCCTGGTGTAGCTTTTAAGTTAATTAAAGACTCTATTCTTGAATTATTTGCTGATTGATTGGCTTTAGCTATAAAGCCGCTGCCGTGTTTAGTAACGGGCGCAGTGTCAGTGACTTTAGAGGGCCAACTTAATTGTTGGCCTAGTTTTTTAAGAGCTTTTAATAAAGCCATATTGGTTAACAATTGGCTACTATAATAATAAGATGAATCGCCAGTTGTTTCTAAATAACGTGTTTTAGAAGCAATTCTTACGTTAATGGGAGAAATACTACTCATAATTAAATCTATATTGTTTGATTAGTTTTTTTTAGCACCCGCCTTTTACTGTAATGGTAACCTCACCAAAGGGGGACCACAGCCTTACGGACTTTTGCCTCTAAGAAAAGTTGTAGCCGAGCAACCAGTTGCTTTGCTAGTTTTTCCTTTATCAGGTAGCCTTTGGAAAGCGGGTAAAAGTAAGAACCAGAAGAGAAAAAGCAAAAAAAACAAGGGTTTCGAGTAACTTTACCACAAGTATAACAAATAGGGTGTCAAACTTTTATTTTTCAATAAAAGCAAGGGCTATAAAACCTATTTTTTTTACAAAGCCTTGGTTACAAATTTCTCGTGCAAAAGTCTTTTTCGTGCAAAGGGGGGGGCCGGAGTTTACCTTTTGAAAACTAAGGGAAAACCAAGGGGAAAACCTGCTTCGCTTGCCAAAGGCAAAGGGAATAAATGTTGTTAAAAAAATATATTCAAAAAGGCAAAGTACTCTAATTTCAAGAGCGCTTTTTACCTAATATACAAGCAAATTTTGTTAAAACAAGCCTAAGAAAATTAAGGGAATTCGAATTTCCTATAATAGGATAACTAACGGTTGGTTTAGTAGCTAAAAGACTAGGCCCTTTAACACTCCTAAATGGAAACGCTAAATTAGACCCGGAATTTATAATTCCTAGGGTTGGGATTTTTAATCGGTTTATTTGGTTTAGCAGCGACAGGGTTTTTTCGGGGTTAGCAAAAAAAACTAAATCGGCCTCTTTTAACCAGGCATTAGTTGCCTTGTTAGTTTCTATTGAATTAAGGCAATGAGAAATGGCTCTTTCATGAAACATCTTCTTCGATTTTATTCCAAACGTTTTTAAGCGTAGTTTTTTACTTCGTGCCTCTTTTTTCCATTGTAAAGAAAATGGTTTATTTATCCCAGTACCTTTTGACACAAAAGCAAAAGTTGTAGTGTCTCGGATAATTTTGAGCCTAGATCTAAAGGAGAAAAGCTCGCCCCGGAAACTATTTAATAGACGCTTTCGTTGAAAATGATTTAAAGGTTTTTCCACTAAGTTATTTCCCAAGTTTTTTCTTGGTACTGGTGTGTAAATAGCATTCCATAACCCACCTGAAGGGATATCAACGGACTGTAAAATCTGTTTAGAGTTACCAGAAGATGAGAGTAAAGAACTTTCAAAAAAGAGCCTATTCCCTCTTTTAGGCCCTTTTCCAGAAGGTCGTTTATTCTGTTGCTTTGGCTCGGTTTTCTTCCATTGCCGGAGTTTTCCCGACTTTTGCGCATCGGTCAAAAGCAAGCGTGAAGAAAGGTTTTCATTAACAACTTCACAAGGCAAAAGTTCCTGCTGGGCTAAACGCTGTGCCTCGGCCAAAAATGGGCTTTGCGAATCCATTTTTAGATTAAGCAAAGTTGCGGAGGATAAGCTTTGCTTGTAAGTAGCCGTATTGTTTGAAAAGAAGCCCCCTATCCACAAATTAGTTGGTTGAGCTAACGTAGCTGTCCATTGGCTACTGCGAATGGCCGCTTTACTAGCTAATTTAGCCATCCCTGTATAAAAGAAATAAGTTTGAGCTTTTTGGTGACGCTCATCTAACCCCTGCTTGTTTTCTGTAGCTCTTTCGACTTTTGCTGGTTGATTTTCGGTAGGTATTCGGCCATTTGTTTTACTCAATAAAATCGGATCAGCTTGTATACTTGGGTTTTTATGGGTCTCATTTGGCTGCTTATTCCGTTTATCCGATTGTCCCTTTTGCTTCCCTTGCTTCCCTTGCTTCCCTTGCTTCTGAGCATCGGGCAAAAGTTGAGCATCGGGCAAAAGTTGAGCATCGGGCAAAAGTTGTGTAGCCCCGCGACGCAAGAATAGAGTTGATAGGCCAAGTCTTTGTTCTAAATCGATTTTGTTCAAAGTTAGCTTTTTTCTCGAACTTTTCTTTAGAGAAAACCTTTCTTCAAACTCAGCCCGGTGTCCCTTGTTTTTGAGTGGCTTCGAAAAACAAAAGTTCAAAACCTCAGAAACTTTAACACCATTTGGCCTGTCTTTATTTGAATTGAGAACTATTGTAGGAGAAACCAAAGCTGTTGTATTTAAATTTAAAACGTCATTCTCACGTTTTTTTCCGTTTGCTTTTTCTAATAACACTTGTAAACTAGATAAAAGAGGGGACGCAGATAATTTTTTTGCTATTACTCTTTCTTTTTCAGTCTTCGTACTTTCGGCCTGCAGCACTGCTTTTATCCTAGGCTCAACTTTTGCCCGATGCTCAACTTTTGCCCGATGCTCAGAAGCAAGGGAAGCAAGGGGAGCTAAATCTTGTTGTGATTTATTTGTGGAAGTTTTCTTTTTTAAGCCTTTTTTATCAAGTTCTAGTTGCCTTTGGGTTTCCTGTTCTCTTTTTCCCTTTGGTTTTTCAACAAAGGGAAAACTTGGAAAACCTAAGGTCAAAGGGAAAACTAAAGGCGTTCGCCCTTTTTTCGGTAAAAGCGGCGGCAATAATTCTGTGAGTTTAGTTGTAAAAGACTTAACTTGGTTACTTACAAAACAGCTTAACAATCGCTGTTGATGCTCTTGTACTAGTGGTTGCGGGTCTCCTACAAACACAATACGTTTGTTGTTTAGTGTGGCAAACAAACATACATGTAGGGCTTTTAATAAACTACTTAAAAGGCTACGCAAATTTATAAAAGCTAAGTCCTCCCGGCTAAATAATAGAATACCCCATACAAGTCCCGAAGACTTACACTGTTTTCCTTTTTGGAAAACCTCAGCTAAAGGAATCTTGTTTTTGCTAGTTCCTTTGCTACAACCCTTTGATTTTGAATGATGGTGAAGCAAGGGAGCTGAGGGGGTAAAGTTTTCTTTTTCTGCTTTAGCACTTTCGGCCTGCAGCATTGCTTTTGTTCGAGGCTCAACTTTTGCCCGATGCTCAACTTTTGCCCGATGCTCAAAAGCAAGGAAGGCAGGGGAAGCAAGGTCAAAAGTTCTATCCAGAAAAGTTAAATTTTTACTATATTCGTTTACACATTGTGTATTTATTTTTGATTGGCTAATTGTATAAATCATTTTTTTTTTACTTGTTTAATCGCTTAGTAACACCAGTTAGTTTACCCGATCCAGCTTGTTCTCGAAAACAAATACGAGATAGGCGAAACCCTTTTAAACTAGAGCTTCTACCTGTTAATACACAACGGTTTCTTACTCGTGTTACGGTGTTTTCTTTTAAATCTTGTAAAAGATCTTCTGCAAAGAGCCGTGTATTTAAACCCGTTTGGGATTTGTAGCCCCCTGTTTCTAGCACAGCTCTTAATACGATTGAGTTGAGCTCTTTAATAGCGTATTTTTTTCTTCGTTTCAAATCAGTTATTTGAGAACGGAACTGTAAATCAAAAAAAGTGGTCTTTGACATATTTAAATTTAATTTTTTTTATTTACGGCTTCATCTTGCCGTAAAAGACGTAAGCGTTTAACTTTGATGTCACGCGCAGTTTTTAAGTTACTTATTTTTTAACTCTGGAAAAATCGCAGAGCCTTTGGAATATAGAAAGTAAAAAACAAAAACTGAAAAATTTTTGCCCGTTTTACACCCTTCGTCAACCAAAGGTCGCGAAAGGGCAAAGGGCAAAAGACAAAGGACAAATGACAAAAGTTAAGAGATAGAGTCAAAAAGTGACTCTATTATTATTAAAATTAGCTGAAAAGGTGCTCGAAACCTTAATCCCGGCTTATGAATCCGATGTTTTAACCGATTAAACTATTCAGCTTTAAACCTTACTTTTCTTATTTTATTTGAGTTTGCTTACTTTGCTTTGTGGACAAACAAAGTGAAAAAACAAAGTTACTTCGCTAGGTTGAAATTTATTTGCTTTTTTGCACGTTTTCTACCCATGCTTCCCTTTGTCTTTGCTTCCTTTGCCAAGGTTGTAACAAAGTAACTACTTGGTGAAAACTTTTCTTGTCAGAAAAGCATAGGCAAGCAAGGGGCAGAAAAGTTGTTAGTTACGACCTTATAAACCAGCCAAAGGTTGCAAAAGACAAAGGGAAAACAGGCAAGGGGGAAAAAGCATGTGACGAACAAAACAAGCAAGGTGCGGGGAGGGTGTTCGAGGTTAAGATCGAACTTTTATTTTGAAGTTATTCTTTTAGGCGAACGTATAACAGGTAATTCAGCGTGGCTGTGGAAGTCCATTGGGCTTGACAGTAACCACTCTAAACTATAAATAGCTGTTGGTCGGTCCGTTGCCCAAGGGTTAGCTGGAGCGGGTCTAGCAACCACATAGGCTTCGGCAACTACCATAAAGAAAACAAACATGCTAATTAAACTAACATAAGAACCAAAACTACAGACTAGATTCCACCCAGCGAATGCACTAGGGAAGTCAGGTATTCGTCGTGGCATCCCTTGTAAGCCTAACCAATGCATTGGTAAAAAGGTTAAATTTGCACCTATAAACAGTAACCAAAAATGGATTTGCGCCCATGTTTCATTATATAAAATACCTGTAATTTTAGGTAACCAATAATAAAAACCACTGAATATAGCAAACACGGCACCTAAAGATAATACATAATGAAAGTGAGCTACAACATAGTACGAGTCATGAAGACTAATATCTAAACCTGCGTTAGAAAGGACTACCCCTGTTAAACCACCAACGGTAAACAAGAATAAGAACCCTAACGCAAATAGCATAGGTGCTTTGTATGTAATTCGACCAGCCCATAAAGTAGCTAGCCAACTAAATACTTTGATTCCGGTAGGTACCGCAATAATCATTGTAGCGGCAGTGAAGTAGGCTCGAGTCTTTTTGGACTATATCTTCAACCTTATATTATAAAAGTTAGTCTTTTTAAACTTTGTCGAACTTTTATAATGCAAGGTGCTGAGCGTGTAGTCTCTGAGGATTACCTTTAATATAAAACTAGTTAATTATTTGTAAGCTTCTTGAAGTTTTTTTGAAAAGCGTATACTTGGTTAATTCCTTCTAAAGTTAAATGTTTTTTAGCGTTAACAAACCTAAAACATTGTACAAATACTAAATATTGAGCGTATTTATTGGTTTGCAAAGAATAAAGATCCAAATAAGATACCATTAGACTAAGACTTTTTTTGTTTAGAATTTCTAATCGATAACTTGTATAGCCGCTGCGCCGATCAACGGAGAAGTAGGCTTGTACCCCAAAAACTTGGGCGATATTATTAAGAAGAGGCTCGTGTTTTTGACTAAACGTAAAACGCAGATCAACTCTTAACTTTAGGCGACTGGTTGCACATTTGCGTACTGAAATAATAATACAGCCATCCGCATCCATAAAACCAGCAAGCCAATAATTGTCTAGGCTTACCCGTTTAGTGGGTAGCAATAGGCTGATTCCCAGCCTGTGCTCATAGCCTTGTTTAATCATTTGATCTATTTTATAGTTAGCTACCATTTTACCATTTATTAATTCTATTACGGTGCGTAAACCAGCTTTATTAGAGATGACGAATTTTATAGCTCGTTCATTAGTATAGCGGCTTACACTACCAAAACCAAGAAGGTCACGTAGTTGGTAAGCTGTGGATATATCGTTTTGGTGGAAAGCTATTACTAATTCTGTGGGACCAAAGTAGCCATCCCCCTCTATAAGGCCGGCCAAATACCAACCTAAATCATTTTTAGTTGTTAGTTTTTCTTTTAACTTCTTCTTGGCTGCACTATTTGCAACTTTGGCCTCAACTGAAAATTTTGCTAACTGTAAAAAAGCTTTATTTTCGTCTAATGGTGTTTTTATAGTTGATTTTTGTATCATCTGTATTCTGTTTAGTAGCTTTTATACTTACTTTAACTTTTAAGGAGCTTTCTAAAAAGAAGAACTTCAAAGCCTTTGGCTGGTTGTAGCAAAGGCAACCACAACTTTTATTGTGAAATAAAAGCATAAGGGGAAAACTTACTTTGATTTAATTTAAACTAAAAGGTTTCCTGCTGATAAGCCAACACTTAGAACTGTTCCTATCACATTCTTTGTGAGTGGGTCTAAGTTTTAACGGCTGTTCCAGCATATAGCTCAGTATGGAAAAGAGGGTTACCCCGCAGCTTTGCGTTTTATTTTGGCTAAGAGTCCAATAGGTTTCTTAGCCAAAATAGAACGCAAAGTTCTTTCAGACACTCTATATTAGTATCTATATCTAGGCCAACAACATACATGTATTAGAGTCAACTCCAAAATCTTACGATCAGAGCTTCTCCTCCGAAACCGTACGTGAAACTTACATTTCATACGGCTACTCAACACTATAACCATAAGTAGGCTAACTTAGTGTTGCGATGCAAGTCAGCATATCCCGGACATTACCCCCAGCTCTTTTCAAGCAACTTGTTAATTCAAGTTGGGCTTTCGCTTTTTGCACCATCTTTTCCCCATAAGAGCTTTAGCTGGCAACCTCCTAAATTTATTTAGGGACTCTTAAAGGGTTACCCTGTTACGATTTTGAGAGTTTTTAGTGAGTTTGGGTCCGTGCTATTCGCCGAAAGCTGCGACGATCCACCCGGGTCACATCTAGCCCAGAAGCCGCTTATGCTATCATCCCCTATTCGAGAAGCCAGGGTTGTAATCTTTAATCGTTTTAAGATTACATCACCTTCCATATAGACCCTAACGCGTATTTAACGACGTTTTAATTAACACGTTCGCTTTTTTCCAATCGTAAATTACCACCTTTGCCAGGCGAAGCTTGGTTAGTAATTTATGCGATCTTCTATTCTAACCCAAAAACTCACAACTGGCTCGCACTTGCAACAAGAAGAAGGTTCCTGCGCAATGTACTTTAGTCCCAGCTTACAGGTAATCTATGCCATAGAGATACCTGTTGGGAAACCTGCTCTACCGCAGGTTCTTTACTTGCTTTCCGCGTGGATTGCGCGGCTAGGTCTAACCTAGAACTCAAAACCGTCTTAGTGCGTTTACCCTTTTGGTCTTTAAACCAAACCTTGCTTCGCTTGCTTTATTTTCTTTTGAAGTAAGGCTTTGGGAAAACGATCAACACCCCACATTCTAGGTAGGCTCTTAAGCCAATCTTTTCAGTGGGCAGGTCACACGATGTGCGTATACTATAAAACCTAAAATACCTATTGATGCCATAGCGTAAATCATACCTATTGTACCGAATACCGGTTTTTCCGAGAATGTAGAAATTACATGGCTAATAATGCCAAAACCTGGAAGAATTAGGATATACCATTTCATTAATTAATTTATAAACTCAATAGCGCGAGCTGACAAATGCAGGGCATTATAAACAGTACACTATCTATAAACCAATGCTCTTGATTTTGCAATCAAGTTTGGACTTTTTCTTTATACAAGTAATTTTAAAGTTATTAGAAACTCTATTTTTGAAAAGAAATGACATTACTTTTGGCAAGTACCCTTCCGAATCGAAGATAATCTTTCCTTTTTTAAAGCGATTTTTGATATTCCTGATTCGGTTAAATGCTGTTTAGACTGAACTATAACATAAGCTTTTCGCCATAGCCCATAACCAGTTAATAGGCTGCCCATTAGCTGGTATTTATCCAGGTAGTTGATAAATTTTGCAGCATTAGTAAAATTTACACTACTATAAGAATAAGTATCTTGAGATTTTCGGTAACCTAGGTACCCACCAAAAGAGGCTTGTATTAAGGTAAGTAATTCGGCACTTTTTTGATCGATTTGTATGACAAGGCGAATCTCTGGAAAGGCTCCGCTTGCTCTTTTAAGCATTTTTATTTGTAAAGATCCGTCGCCTTGAATAAACCCGGCTAGCCAAGAATTTTCACAAAGATTACTTGGTACAAGAGAAGTATTTTCACAATTGAGTTTTCTGCATAACCTCTCATTATACTGATTTATTTTATCTAAGTGCTTTAACTTATTTCGTACTAGATCAGCTATTGCTTTTAAACCAAGCGGATGACTACATATATAAGTTGCGGCATGTGTCTTTTTGATTTTAGTTACCGAGCCGTACCCGATGGTTTTTTTAATATAGTAAGCTACGCTTATATCATTCAAATTAAATGAGATAATTACGTATCCTAATTTATTAATGTGACCGTCACTATCTATCAAGCCTGCTAAAAAGTAGCCTATTTCTATTTTTGTTTGAGGTTTTAACGCTTTTGGGGCGTGGGTACTTACGTAAAGTCTTTTTATCATTAACTTTTATTTCTTATTTACTTAATTACTTGTGTTTTTCGCGTAAAGTCTCTGAGGATCTTGTTTAGCTTGGTGCGCTACCTAGCGTAAGTTTCCTGCTGATTGGCCAACACTAAGAACTGTTCCGAACACATTTTTTGTGAGTGGGTCTTAGTTTTAGCGGCTTTTCCAGCAAATTACGAAATTAAGAGGCGTATAGTTATAAAACTTCTACCTCTGGATGCTTCCAAAAAAGCCCTAAAGAAGGGCTTTTTCTGGATTGGGCCATATCATTAACCAACAGATTCTGAAAAATATACGTTACTTTGGTTTTTTTTATTGGTAGGGAACCTATTTATACTTAAGGCAATGTATATTTAAACCAATTTTCCACGAATTTGTACCAGCGCTTTTGTAAAAGACTACCCGGTTTTGCAAGGTAGGGTTTTTGACCCCACAGTTCATAAAACAAAGGGACCAAACGTAATCGGTGCTTCTTGACAGTTCTCGACGGGTTCTCTCTTATATAAGTGCAAAATTGTAGCATATCTTCGCGACTAGTAATGTACCAACTATAATAACCGTTTTGGCTTTTGTCGAAAGAAATAGACCCGAATTTTTTATCTTTATAAGGTGTACATAAAAAAGCCACATTATCTTTATACTTTTGAGTAATTTTTATGGAAAGTTGTATTTCTTGGGCATTTTTAAGCCGCTGTATTTTACCCTCTAAACCCATTAAGTTATCTCCACAACTATGCTTTTTTACACTCAAAACCACAGTACCGTCAGAATCGAAAAGGCCTGCGGCATAAGCGGACTTCCAATTAAAAGGCTGCGCAGTTATTAAGTGTTCACCTAGTCTTTCACATACGATGGCTAATTGACTTGTGCGAATATTATTACGCGCAAAACCGTTGATTCTATTAAGAAGCCCTTTTAAATGAGGTTTACTGCTCAATTTTAAGCGCACAGCACGGCTGCCGGAAACCTGTTTCACACTTCCACCTATTTTTTGCTTTATTTGATACAAACAATTTTCATCAAATGAATTCATGGTCAGGCTAAATTGTGCTATTGAATGAGCAGAACTTGTGGAAAAAGAACCGTCCCCGTCAATAACCCCTGCAAGCCATTCATTCCATTTGAAGTCCTTGCATTTTGCATTTTGTACCCGTAGCCTCGCTGATAAAGTAAGATTTGAAGGCTTTATTATTTCTTTGCCTTTGCCTGTCGAATCTAGGTTAGAACCTTTGCATTTTATGTGGTAGTGGCTGTAGGTTTTCTGCGTATGCTTTTCTGCTAAAAGAGGTTGTAGCAAAGCAACCGGCCACAAACTGTTATTCGGGAAGAGTTTATTGTAATCGGTATACATTTTTTTATTGAATCTGTGGTTAGAAGGCGTACGGTCTCTGAGGATCCTACTCTAAACTCTTAACCCCCAAAAATTTATTATGTTGTAACTTGATAATGTATTGTCAAGCTAGGGTTAAAAGTGTATTTGGTTTCCTGCTGATTGTAGGCTTTTTAGATTCGACTTTTACTTTCTATCCTCTCGGTTTAATAAAGGTAAAGGTCGAAGCTTTAACAAATAGATTTTGACTAACTTGCTAGTATTAGGGTCAATCCATAATATTAGTCGGCCGTAGCTTTTAACTTAAGTGTAAAGCTAAAGACTTTTGTTACTATTTAGCTTTAGCTAAATATAAGCAAAAACAGGCCCACGTGCAATATAAGTACTATTTGCATTATAGCCAAGGTTCCAGCATACAGCCTTCTACAAAATATATAGCTTACGCTATAAAAAGGGCCATCTGACTTTTTTAAGGTAAAAAGCTTTATTTAACCAAAAAACCAAAAAAGGTGTTGGAAAAGTACTGGGTCTCCACCTCCCGCCGGATCAAAGAAACTAGTATTAAAGTTTCTATCAGTCAGGAGCATTGTTATACCAGCAGCTAATACCGGTAATGATAACAATAGTAAGAACGCAGTAATAAAAACACTCCATGCGAATAGTGGAACTCGGTGCATTGACATTCCAGGAGCTCTCATGTTTATAACAGTTGTTATAAAGTTAATAGCTCCTAAAAGCGAACTTAGCCCAGAAAGATGTAGCGAAAAAATAGCTAAATCTACTGATGCACTCGGGTGGCCCACTAGCGAAGAGAGTGGTGGATAACTATACTGATTTTCAGAATCAACATAAACGGACTATACCTTATATTAATAGTTTAAAATTAGAAGTATTGTTTGATTGGGGTTATAAGGTCGTTACTACTGCCGGCTTGACCTCCCGCAGATTTTTTGGTATTGCAAAGGTTTAAAAAAGCGGGTCAAACAAACTTCAGTGGGCTAACTCATAAATATTATAGAGCCGATTTAGTTAACTTTTGCTTCTAAACCTTAAAGTTTAAAAAGTTCGAGATCGAAGCTTGTCTATAATGCGCTTTGCTTTTAGCGATTTGGCCTTGTTTTTTTTGCGCAAGGTACGTAACCAAACACTAAATATAAAGCTTTTTATTCCTAATAATTTTTTATCAATAATACTACTTATTAAAAGCAAGCTCTCCGTATTTTTAGTGTCCAGCATAACGTAATTAGTACGCACTTTTAATTGTGCTTTAATCTCAAATAAATAACGTATAGCCGCGACAACAAAAATATTATAAGTTTGACCTAATGCAAAACCATGCTGACCGTTGCTTAGAATATAAAAGCTTCCTTCAGCTTCTAGAAAACCAGCTAGCCAATGTTTATCAATTAGCTTTTCTAAGTAGGTTCTATTAATGCCGGCAAATGCTGTTTTTAATTCCAGTTTAAGCCAATCAGCATCAAAGGGGGGAACGAATGTTAAAGGTTCAAAATCTAAAACGCTTTTCCAAACTGGACTTAACTTGTTTCTATAAGCTTTCGTTTTTGGATTAAGCTGAAGTTTTAAATTTTTTATAAGCTGCTTATATTCATTAGGAGTCCCTAACCGTTCGCGGTTTTTCTGAGAGGAAAGGGTTAAAGCTTTTTTGACAATAGCGTAGTCATAATATTTACTTGTTAGAAAAGGAAATTTATCGAATAAAGGAATTAGATGACTTAACCATAACTGTCGACTACGCACTCGTAAACTTATAGTGCTACCACTGCGGCTTATTTTACCTACGCCTAAACATTTTTTAAGCTTATAAATTGCTCGAGTGTTGTACGCGTGCAGGGTCACTTTTAAAACAGGTACGATTGTGTTTTTGGTTATATCAGTCCACTCTAACCCTATATGTCCATCGCCTTCTATTAAACCTATTGCCCAACGTTGTGAACTATTAATATCTTCACGTGTAGTCTCTGAAGGGATTTTACTCATATTTATCTATTTATTTATCTATTCAGAAAATTTTTAAAATCCCCGGCGGGTTGCTGCACAACTTATAATCTTATAACGAGCCCTAAAAATACACGCTGTTTGCATAAGTATCTTAGCTGCATTTGCGGTAACAATTTATTTAACACAACATCAGATTTTTGAAGATCCGGTTCAGCGGATTAATATACCCGATCCGAGATGATCCGATTTCCAATTTATGTAACTCAGTAATTATAGTCTCACAGGGTTCCCGCATCGAGTGAAGTTTTTTAAAGTCACTTAAAAATTTAAGTAACAGGACCACCAATCCACCGTTTTTTAATGGTCCAACCAGTTCCGGCACCTGTTTCTACTAACGCTGAACTTATTAATAGTAATAGCGACACAGGCAGAAGCCAGAAACTGATGTTGTTTAATCGAGGGAATGCCATGTCAGGTGCGCCTATAAGAATAGGGACCATTAGGTTACCAAATCCACCGAGTAAAGCTGGCATGACCATGAAAAAAATCATAAAAAGTGCATGCGCAGTTATGATAACATTATATAGAGCGTAATTACCCGCTAAAATTTGCGTACCGGGTAAAGCTAGTTCTGCACGGATTAGCATAGATAACCCTGTACCGATAACTCCTGAAAACATTGCGAAAATAAGATATAAATATCCAATATCTTTCGCTGAACTTGAGAATAGCCATCTAACAATCATAAAAGTTAAAAAGTTCCGATGGGTTTTGGTGTGTTTTAAGCTAGTTATAGAGTCCAAATCAGCTAGTTATAAAAAAGTTTTTTAAAGCTTTAGGTCTTCTTTTTTGCCTAAAAATCGTATGGCAAGAACCTTTAATTTTAGTTTTCCCTTTGCCTTTGGCAAGCGAAGCAGGTTTTCCCTTTGCAATGGCCTTTGCCAGGCGAAGCTAGGTTTTTTTGAGACCTTACAATGGTGCAACAAGTTTTCTCTTTGCTGCTTCGATTGCCAAAGGCAAAGGGAAAACCTTGCCTTTGGCAATCGAAGCAGCAAAGGGAAAACTAAAAACAAAAGGCAAAAGAAAACTTCATTTTTTTTTAGAAAAAAGGTATAAACAGGTATTCTTGCTTTTAGATTAAACTTGTAGAAGAGTCCTTTTTGGCCTTTGGTTTTATTTTCATTTGTTTGGCAGGTTCCCTTTGGCATACGGTTTTAGTTTTCCATTTGCCTTTGGCAAGTTGTAAGGTCGTAACCACAACAAAAGAAAAAACTAGCAAAGCAAGCCTTTGCCAGACGAAGCTAGGTTCTTTTGAGACCTTACAATGACGCAACAATCAAAGGCCTAAGGGAGAACAAGCAAGGGCAGCTCAAATATCCTAGTTAAGAAAGCAGTTCTAGGACTTTAAATCTGATTTGATTTTTCAAGCAAAAAGCTATATGTGGAGTTGAAGCCTAATGGTTTGGCGGTAGATTGTAAATCTATTAACTTTTGTTATTGGGGGTTCGAATCCCCCCAGCTCCAATTAAAAGAAAAAAACTTTTTGTACTTATAAAATGAAATTAATAACCAGAAAGGCTTAAAGTAAAACAAATTTTTATAATTGTAAAGAAAACCAATAAAGCCTTTTTTGCTTTAAAGAACACATAATTAAAAAGATAAATTGATCTTGCTTTATAGTGTGTTCGGATAGTATTGGATTCGAACCAATGAAGTGTTTTAACACAACTATTTTAGCAAAATAGCGCCTTAACCTACTCGGCCAACTATCCTTTATTAGTAATTTACTGCATAACTTTTGCTCCTGCTTCTGTTACTTGTTTTTCCTTTGTCCCTTGTGGTTATTCCTTTTGGCCCCTTTGCTTCCTTTGTGGTTACGACCTTAGCTGTGGTTATGACCTTACAACTAGCCAAAAGCAACAGCAGGTTTTTACTTCAAGCTAAAGCAGATAGTAAATGCAAAAGTTGCTGCGACAACGGCGAAAGAGGCAAAGGCTACAGCCCCCTAGCTTTTTTTTCATGCAGAGAGTTGTAAGTTCTTGCGTTTACAGCTTAAGTAAACGCAATATATTAAATGAGTCGCCGCGATTTAATCTGTAAAAATCAAGCTTTTATTTTAAGTAAAAGCAAAGGTCAATAGAGGGCTTTTAGGCATATAATTTTAACATTGCCTTTTTCTTTTGTTTTTTTTGCTACAAAGAATATAAGAGCAGTCTTTGCCTTTTTACTTCTCCAGGCTATTGTTACAAAAGGGGGCGAGTAAATCAAAGCTAATAGTTTAAGATCAAAAGCTCCTAGCAGAGGAAGAAGGTTTTTAAGCGAAAACTTAAGTTAGTACCCAAAAAATTTTATTTGCTAACTTAAGTTTTCTAAAAAAGTAAACTCAAGAGGTCCATTTTAGTGTAATAGGTTACAGTAAAATCATCTATGTTTTATTACTGTTTGTTTAAAATCTCGAATGTTTTGTTCGAATACTTGTTGTCGCAGATTACCGGTGCCTTTGTGTAAAGTTAAGCTAATGCTCCCAAGCATCGCCGATAATAAAATTAAACTTGCTAAAATTAAAAAATACGCGTAATGGGTGTATAAGAGAGCCCCTAAACCATAAATTTGGGTAGAAGTATCTATTAATAAACCTACTGCTTCAGGTCCGTTGGTATCAAAACTATTTAATAAAGGTGAATAATCTGTTGTTACCGGGTTTTCAAAGGAAGCAACTATTGTTTCCAACTGTAGGGCTAAAATAATGCCTATAATAGCGCTTATGGGTGCCAATTTGAGTCGTTTTTCAGAAATTTCCGCAATTTGAATATTTAAGATCATAATTGCGAATAAAAAAAAAGTACAAGTTGCACCTACATAAAGAACGATAAGTAAAGCAGCTAAGTAATCATGACCTGATAAAAGGGTCAGTGCACTAGCATTGAAAAAAGCAAGAATTAAAAATAAAACTGCGTAAACAGGGTTATTACATTGGACTACAAATAAAGCGCTCGCTATAAGTAGCGCACAAAAAATAAAAAAAAGGTTCATCTATTTTTAAATATGATTCTCGATTTGGGTCGGTAACTGATACAAGTTACCGAGGTAAAAAACGAGCTGGTAATTTTTTTTGCACGTGCAGTGCAGAAAGTCGCTTTGTTACTAGATATAAGTATAAATTTTTCTTAATATTGAAACATCTTTACCCTCAACTCGTTGTTGTTTTGCAAAACAACAAGGCAAAAGGGGCAAAAGTAAGAAAGAGGTAGAACTACAAAAGCCTAGGGTAAGTAATGTTTTTATTTAAGGTTCAAAAAGGAATCGGCTCTTTTACATTTAGGTTTGGTTTCGGCGTGCAACAAGGTTCGAACTTGTTCTAAGGCTGTCACAAAGCCTTGTGCAATCCAATTACACTATGTACGCCATAATTTAAAAAAGTAGTAACGTTGCATCAAAATTACGAAGTATGTAGCTTCCTTTGTAGCTACGACCTTACAACTGCAGGTTTTTACTTCAAGTTAAAGCAGAAGCAGGGGCCCGCAGTTGTAAGGTCGTAACTACGAGGCCAAAAGTTGCCCTACGCTCTACTTTAGCCGCCTTTGCTAAGTAAAACTTACCGTAGGAGCAAGAAGGCTCCGCGGCATTAATCTTAGCAATAAGATCGTAAGTGTTTTACCCCTACTTTGCCAATAAGGCAAAGGTCGAAAAAACTGCGGTCCTTTTCAAGGCTAAAAGTTAGACTGTTTTTTTTCAAAAAAGAGCTTAATAAAAAGTTTGGAAGCTCCTTTTACTTAAAGCCTTTCTTTCAAAAGCTAATTCATTTTAAAAAATTAGCGCAGAGCTGTAGCCTCCAGTTTAGTTGTGTAAACAGCTTAAAAAGCTTTGGTTATTAGCTACACCTCTTAGTATATATACTTTTTAGAGGATCCTTGACACAGCTTTCTCGGCTTTTGCTGGCTGTAGTTGCTACAACTAGAGCCAGCAAAAGTAAGGAAGAGGTAAAGTTTGTACTCCAGAAAACGAAGCCAAGACAAAACAGCAAAGGGGTTTAGTTATACTTAGCTTTAAAAAGCAGCTTGTCTAAAACATAACAAATGACATTTCTCTTTTGCTCTCGTTTTTGATCCTTTAGCAAAAAACTTTCGCCCCAGTTTTGTAACGGGTATAAACCTGCTGCAAAACTGGGGCGAACAATACGCATTAAAAAAGATTTTCCCTCAACATGTACGATTATTTGTCTATATTGATATACCTTGTAGCCGCTGGTGGATTTGCCACGATTTTTAGCGGTGCTGCTTTTTTAGTAGCAGTTCGACGAACTTATTCTGAAAAAACATCTAGTTACGAGTGCGGTTTTGACCCTTTTGATGATGCTCGAAGTAGATTTGATGTTAGATTTTATTTAGTTGCTTTGCTCTTCTTAATAATGGACCTAGAAATATTATTTTGCTTTCCCTATTCGATAGCACTTGCCGATATAGGGGGGTTAGGCTATTGGGTAGGTATTATCTTTATATTAATTCTTACTGTAGGTTTTGTTTACGAATGGTCTAAAGGCGCTTTAGATTGGGCCTAAAACAAGTCCTGCACCCCCTTTTCCTGTAAAGTAAAAATCACCTTTTGTTTTTTTTTTCTCGCCAACAAAGAAAAAGCTAATTAGCGGGCAAAATTTAATGGCCTCCAAGGCTTCATTTACTTACAAAGTCTGACTCTTGCTTGTTTTTCCTCTATCCTTTGTAGCCGAGGCTTTTCGCCTTTGCCTTGCCTTTCTTGCTGCTCCTTACTTTTGCAGCCTCTTGCTTCCCTTGCTTCCCTTGCTTCCCTTGCTTTTGAGCCTCGGGCAAAAGTTGAGCATCGAGCAAAAGTTGAGCATCGGGCAAAAGTTGCCCTTTGAGGGCAAAGGGGGCAAATTAAACGTGGAAAACATTACTCTATTTTAACACTAACTAATACACTTAATTATATATGGCAACACAATTAAAAAAGAATCTATTTCAATTTTCGTACCTTTTTTCTGCAGTTTGTAGCTTTTGCTTTTCTGTTAGTAAAAGCAGAATAGACAACTTTAACGGCCGGCCGTATACAGCAGCTTCCTTTCAAAAAAAAAACTCCACGCCCCTAGCTTCTACGCATCGGGCAAAAACCGGGGAAGGCTCAAAACTCCCGTTTCGAGTTTCTTCAACGGGTTTAATTAAAAAACAACTTAAAGCAAAAAAACCTAGCAATAAAGTGGCAGCAGCGTTACCAAAAAATACGAATTTATTTTGTTTAATTAGTATAAACCGAACAAAAAATAACACACATGCTGTAATTTCGAACCTATTTGGTGAAAATAAAACAAAATGGTCTATTTCAGCAGGGCAATTAAAATTACCGGGAGGCCGACGAAAAACAAGACTTTCGCAAAGAATGATTTACAAAAGTTGCCTAGAAAAAGCTCTTAGTTTTGGATACAGATTTACTGTTATACATTGTAGAGGTACTAGAGGTTCCAAAGTACGCATATTCCGTTTTTTCGGAGATTATCTTTCTGTTCTGCTAATAAAAGATATAACAGGGGCGGCACACAACGGTTGTCGCCCGCCTAAAGTAAGAAGAGTTTAGCTCTGTTTACCCCCTACGCTTTTCCCTTTGTTTTTGAGGCAGGTAAAAAAAAACCTAGCAACTTTTGCGCTTGCTTCTGCTTTAGCTAGAAGTAAAGACCTGCAACTAAAAGCAAAGGAAGCTAGGGGCAGCTAACTTTTGCAGTTATATGCGTAACCGCTTTTGTTTTTAGCTTTCTTGCCAATGAGTAGCTCAGCAACTACAGCAAAAAAGTTTCTATTTTTTTACTTTTGACATAAAGCAAAAGCCACACTAAAGTTCAATTATGACCAGATCCACCTACAAACTACCTTACACTGCAAGATCATTAAACGCTAACGGCAGTTCAAAAAGATTAGCCGCAGTTTTTCCAGAGCTGCAAAAAGTTACTTTGCCTTTTGCCTCGGCGACAAAAGCAAGAGTTAACGACGAGAAACAAAAGAAGCTGTCAAGTAAATACCCCTGTTTATTATACCAACGCAGTTCTACTATCGTGCCCGAAATGATAGGCAATACTGTTAAAATACACTCAGGCCATAAATTTGTTAAATTTATAATTACTGAACATACGGTTGGTTATAAATTAGGGGAATTTGCACCTACAAAAAAGAGAGCTCTGTATAAAAAGAAAAAAAAGCGATAACTTTTTCAAAAACCGACTAAAGCCGAGAACGGCACCCACTTTAATTATATAAAATGCTCAAAAGTATTACCGTTAAAAATCTATTTAACCCCTGCTTTCCCTCCTTTGTCCAAGGCTCAACTTTTGCCCGATGCTCAACTTTTGACTTGTTGTTTCAACACCACTCAAAAGCAACGGAAGCTAGAGGAGCTAGAGGAGCAAGGGGTTATAGCAAAGCAACAGGCAAAAAAAGTAAAGCAAACTTAATACAAATATTATTACTTTTAACAAAACTTAAAACAAAGCAAAAAAGCTTGTTTATAAAATTAGCAATACAAAATAATGGCTTTGGCAAGCTAGACGAATACAAAGTTATACCCCAAAAAATTTTAAAACCGTTTTCCACAGTTACTGGCTTTAAAAAATTCATGTATAATTTTGTAAAAATAAGTCAAAATCAATTGCAGCCAAGTTATAATAGGCGTAAATCTAATCATTCGCATTATAATCAAATCTTAAAAGAAAGCACAAGATTAAGTCGCATTTATGCCTACTTATCAAAGCCACAAATGAAAACTTACTGCGCGTTTACACTAAAGCCGACTTCGTCATTCCACTATTTGCCCTTGCTCCTGTTGCGGGAACTTTTGCCTAGTTGTTTCACCACCACTAAAAACTTTTCTTCCCCCTTGCTTTTGAACATTAAGCAAGAATCGGAAAAGTTACAGCAAGGCGTGGTTGCCTTTGGCAAGTTGCCTTGCCACAACACAAAGGGAGAACAGGCAAAGCAACCCCAACAAGAGTTTAAAAACATTACCCCTAATAATTTATCTTTTCTGCGTAGCCCAGAAGTAACAACTAAAAGTTATGTACAGCTCAATGGATATGTTAAACCAGCTGCGCTAAAGCCTTTAATGGCTTATAGCAGACCCATTCCGAGAGTGGTTAATTTTTTGGAAAGCCGACTTGATGTAATTCTTTGGAGAAATCAATTATCAAACAGTATTCGAACAGCTAGACAAAAGCTTCGTCAAGGAATACATATAAATGGAAGCCTTCAAAAAAAACCTAGCTTCCAAGCTCTGCCTGGTGATGTTTTCACCTTTTAGTCTAGGTTACTTCTCTTCTCTTGCAACCGCTCGCAACTTTTGTCCCCTTTTCTTTCGTCTACCGCTAAAAGTAAAGGGGCAAAAGTTGCGCGGCGCGGTAGTTGATTTACTACAACAAGTAAAAAGCAAGAGCTGGTTGTAACGAAGTAACTATAAGTTTCCCAAACAAGGGGAGACTTGCCTTGACAGCAAGGTCTTTTATTTTAACACTGAAAACGTTAAGTAGTAGTTACATTACCCTCCCCCCCTCCGTTTACCCCGGAAAAAATAAAAGTAATTAAGGTGTATAACTCTATCAAAAAAAATTTGTCTAAAATACATACAAGCTTTTTAACTAAGTAAAGGTACTTGATAGCCTAGCTCTTTGAACTTTTGCCCCTTTTGCTCTAACTTTCGCTTCGGGCCTTTGGCACAAGATTTTCCCTAAGGAAAAAAGTAAAGACCTGCAGCTAACTTTTGCCTGCAGCTAACTTTTGCCTACAGCTAAAAGCAAAGGAAGCAAAGGAAGCAAAGGAAGCAAAGGAAGCAAAGGAGGCAAAGAAGCAAAAGAGGCAAAGGAAGCAAAGGAAGCAAAGGGAAACAAAAGAAACAAGAGAAGCAAGGGGCTGTTGTGTTTGGCATATATAAGGGGGAAACTAACAAAGTAAGTTTTCTTAAACCAGGTGGTTACTTTGCTACAACCTTCCTTTGTAGTTACTTCGTTACAAGTTTGCCCTTAGCTTTGGCAAGCGAAGCAGGTTTACCCTTTGTTGGCAAGGGTAAACCTGCTTCGCTTGCCAAAGCTAAGGGCAAAGGGCAAAAGCAATAAGCATAGGCTACAAGGAGTAGGGAAAGCGAGGGTCGAACGTTTTTATCTTATTGATGGTGGGTTTTAATCACTAATTAAACTGTGCTTTTCTAGTGTATCCTTATTTGGAAAAACTTTAATTTAAAAGAATTTGATATAAATTTACCTTGTTTTAGTCCTCGCTTTAATGCTGCTGCTGTTTTATCCATTATTTTTTTTTTTAAAAAAGCGCTATTAATTTAGTTGGTAAAATTTTGATTTTGTAATTCAAACACGGGAGTTCGAGTCTTCCATAGCGCAACCAATAAAAATTATACAATGTTATTGGAATGTGGCCTAATTGGTAGGGCAATTCGTTTTGGTCGAAAAGATTGTTAGTTCGAGTCTAACCATTCCAGCCTTTACTAGTTTTTACTGTAATGTTTTTTCGTAATTAATTTTAAAGTAAAAACTGTTAATGACCCTGGAAAATTAAAATTCTAAATGGTGGTGGAAGGTAAATACAAACTACTTGGCGAAGTAGAGCAATGGTTAGTTCATCGGTCTCATGCTCCGAAGGTTGTCGTTCGATTCGGCACTTCGCTCTTTCAGTAAAAATGTTTTAGTTCCTCAATCATAAACAGTTTAAGCATTTTTTCGTTGTTTTAAATTTTTAACTATAGGGGGTGTGGCTCAGTAGCCTTCTCAGCTCATCCCCCACCACAAAAATTAAAATTAAAATCAATAACTAAACGGACAAAAATTGTTAGTGTAGGTTCAGTTAGTCCTTGACGCAGTCTTGCCGACCTTTGCCTCAAGGCAAAAAGCCCAAACATTAGCTCTGTTACAAGGTGGAGTAAAGTTTTGCGTTGTCCCTAGCTTCCCTTGCTTTTGAGTGGCTCAAAAAAAAACAATAAGGCAAAAACCGAGCTGCGGGCAAAAGGGGCTAAAGCTATAGTAAAAAAGTTAAAACTCCATTAGTATAAAATTATGCCTTTCTTTGGTTTGGACTTTAACTTTGTTAGAAAAACCAAGGGCCTAAAGTTAAAATTCAAACCTACGGCCAGGAGCTTTAACTTTTTACAAATTTGATTACATATACATTGATCCGATATGAGTCTACAACCTAAAATACGCAAATACCGATTAAGTTTTCGAAACAAAACCCGAATTTTAAATAAGTTACCTACAGATACTCGTATTAGAAAATTAAGAAACAAGAGTAACTTTAAACTTGCTACGAAACAAAATAGTGTACTTTATCCCACAAGCACTGAATTCGTAAAACTTTTGCCCGAGGCTCAACTTTTGCCCGAGGCTCAACTTTTCCTCAATGCTCAAAAGCAAGGGAAGCAAGGGACAGGTTCTTCATTTTTAAATAAAAAGTTATTAGTTAATTTTAGTGATAGAGTTTTACAAATAGCCTTCATTAAAAAAGAGGAACTAAAAGCTTTAAAATCAAATACCGATCTAAGTTTATCTTACGTAAGCAACTCGAAAACAAAGGGGTCAAAAGTAAATATCGAATCTTTTTTAATTAATAAACTAATTGATTCAGCGAACATAGCCCAGTCACAGAACTCCCCGAATATAAGCCATACTTCAGCAATTATAGATAAAGTTAAATTCGGTTCTTGCGGTTTCTACTTTCGTAGCTCAGGTACAATTTCTTCGAAATTTATTGAGACTATTCGTCTGATTATAGCTAGAAAATTAAAAAAAACCGGTCGGTTTTGGATTAGAGTTTGTCCTGACACACCTGTAACAGCGAGATCTGCGGAAACTAGAATGGGTCGTGGTAAAGGGGCTATAAGCCATTACGAAGCAAAAATCCGACCTGGGCAAATGTTCATAGAATTTAGCGGAGTAACAAAAGAAAATATTAAACAAATCCACCACCAACTAAATAAAAAAAGCGCTCTACCCATTTCTTTACTTTTCTAATTAGGTTTCATTCTCCTCTATTTTTCGCTGAAAAAGTATTCGCCTGTTGCCCGAATTTTTAGCTGGTCTATACAGTAGCTTCGAAATTTTTACCTCGCAAAAGAAACAATTCTTTTGAACAGTTAATCCTGTAAAGGGTTTGAAACCGCTTTACATTAGGTTGTAGCTAAAAAAAAATAGTTGCTCCTCGCTAGCCCGTTTATAAGGTTAAGGCTATTAGTTTTTTAACCTTGAATAAAAAGTATTTTTAGCGGGGATTTCCAACGTTACTCTTCGCAAAGCTACACCAAAATAAGGATCTTGTTAAGCAGTAAGGTCCTCTTGCCCACTCCCCTTTGTGGTGGTAGTGGTAGTTGCTTCGCTACAACTACCACTACCACTACAACTACGATTGAGCTAGCCGCAACCTTCTATTAAGTAGGCCAAAACTTAGATTGCAATGAAGGTCTAATTTAAAGTGCTCTTAGCTTAATTGGATAAAGCGCCAAGCTTCGAACTTGGAGATTATTAGTTCGAGTCTAATAGGGCACTTGTTACAAAAACCGCTTTCAGGAGATTGCTTGTTGAACTATACTCAAAAGTCTACGATCAAATAAGAGTAGTTGAATTTACTGACCCAAGCGGACAATAACAGAAACTCTTTCTCCTGCTTTTAACACTTATTATTTTGGTGTTTTTAAGTTTTTATTGTAAAATAAAAGCCAAGACTACGAAGCTGTAACCAACATTCAAAATCTTTTACAATATATTTATAAGATGTATAAAAGGAAGAACCTTGATATTTGTAGATCCCATCGTTTTGGAGGTCATTTAAATAGAAATTGGATAAAGCAAGATTTACCCCGTTACCAAATAACTTACGAAAACCGGAAAAACAACTTAAATAAACTTAATAGTAATACTAGTGATACTAAAAAGGAAATTCAAAATAGTTATGAGTTAGAAAAAATAGTATTTCATCTAAGCAGCGGTAAATTATTGCAATTCCCTAGTAATAGCACCGCAGCAGATCTTGCTTTTTTAACAATAGGTTGTCAGACGCCAACAAAGGTGTACTCGCGCAAATCCATCGCGGGTTTTAAACTTTCTAAGGGAGCTTTGTTGGGGGTAAAAAGCACTTTGCGTAATTTAGCCAAATACGAGTTTTACTATAAGTTATATTTTTTGGGCGCAAGCGAACCAAAAGCTACTTTATTAACCGAGCAATCCAAAATTATTTTAGGTGAACAAAAAAAGCGTTCAGAAGTTTTATTTACAAATTCCTTAGCTGTAAAAAACGTTTTTATCTTTAAGGAATTAGATAATTTAGATTATGACGCATTTTCTAGCATAACTGGCTTTGAAATACAGCTTATTAATCAGCGTTTGCAAGAAACCTAATCTAATGTTTTGTTTGATTCATCCGTTTACCCTTTGCTGTGGCCTTTGGCAAGCGAAGCTAGGTTCTTTTGAGACCTTACAACTTGCCAAAGGCCAAAGGTTGCTGCGCTAGAAAACTAAAAAACTTTTCGAGAAATTAAGTAACCTAATTAATTTAACGTAACAAAAATATGAGTAAACCAAACTTCACACAAAGCATGAATCAGCAATCATCTGGTTTAACCACTACAATCATAAAAAAGCGTTTAAATAGAATTTTCCAAAATAGCCAATTTGTTTTAATCTGGGCTAACTTTAAACCGGTTGATAGTGCATTACCTTATCAACTTAAAAAAACCTTTTACCCTACACTTCCTAGAAACTTAGCCAATCTTCCAAAGGCTCTCGGCCAACAAAATTATGACGAGAATTCTAACCAATTCCAACTTTTGCCCTGCGGAACTACTCAAAAGCAAGAATTGTTAAGTGTGGCCAAAGAAAAAGCTATAAATGCGTCAAAAGTCGCTAAAATCAGCAAAATGACTTTTCCGAAAGAAGCGCTTAATAATTATTGCCTAGATGTAAGTTTACCTATCATTGGTTGTGGGCTCGACCTTTTAGTGTTGGGCCAAAAAAGCTTTTTTGAGCAAGTTTCGTCTTACGAGCAGCTTTTGCCCGCGGAGCAGGGTTTGCCTTTGCTGGAAAACCTAAAGCAAAAGGAAAACAAGCAAGGGTCGTCACTAAGCTTTGTCCCTTTAAATCCAAATACTAACAACATTCAAAGCTTTGACAAGCTATTAAAAACTTACCAGGCTGCTCTTTTTATGGGTCGAGTTCTTGGAGAAGCCCATAACCTTAAAGAAAGATTGCATTCTAATCAACTATTGGGGGCTTTTATTAAAAGCTCGGAGAGTGACTTTCTCTTTATTACTAGCGCTGAGCTAAAGCAAACTCTTCTTTTACAGCAAGCTTTAAAGATGACGCCAAAACAAGCGGTAAAACAGCCTTTTATAGAAACTTCAGCTAAAATAAGAGTATCTTATTCAGGTCAATGCAAAAGCATACACTGTTTGCTCAAAGGCTTGATTTCGATAATAAATCACTCGAAATTTAAGCTAATAAACCATTTAGATTTTGTAAGTGTTTCAACTTCTTTTCCCGCAGCCTTACCGAGGACGTAAAGTTCTCCCCCCTTTTGCCTTGCAAAGACAGCTTGCTTTTGAGCCCTTTTGACTTTTGCCTACAGCTAACTTTTGCCTGCAGCTAACTTTTGCCTGCGGCTAACTTTTGCCTGCGGCTAACTTTTGCCTGCGGCTAAAAGCAAAGGAAGCAAAGGAAGCAAAGGAAGCAAAGGAAGCAAGGGGTTGTAGCAAAGCGACTAGGCAAAAGTCCGCGAAACTACGAAACAAAAAGCTTTGCTACTTGTTATTTTGCAAATTCTTTAAATAAGTAAGCGAGCGCCCTAAAAGAAAAAGCTTGTCTATTTAGATAACTTTTCTAGTATTTACCAAGTAAATAAATTACAAACATGCCACAATTAGATACCCTAACTTATTTTTCTCAATTTATTTTTTTACTAATTTCTTTTCTTTGCATTTATTATTATGTAATAACATTTATTATACCAAACACCTTAACAGCAAAGAAATTAAGAGCAAAGTTTAACAGCCATCTAGAGAGTACAAAAGGTATTTTGCAGGTACCTGCAAAATCAGCGAGTCAAGCACTTGTAGGTGAACTAGCTTTAGAATCTTTGACTTTAGAAGCCTTTACACGATTAGCATATAAAAGCGCAGCTTCGACAACAGTAGAAGATTTAAACACTCTAAATAGAACGAGCAAACACAATATTCAATCCGCTTTAATGCTTAATTATACAAATGCATTAATTAATAAAAAACGACTGGTAGATTCTGAACTAACCTCAGTATAAGTTTCCAAGGTAAGTAACCTTTTTTACTTCGATTACAATTTCCCCCTTTTGTCTGTGCAGTGCAAGTTTTGTCTGATGCTCAACTTTTGCCTGCAGCTAACTTTTGCCTGCAGCTAACTTTTGCTTACGGCGAATAAAGCTAGGGACAAAAAGAAAAAGAAAACCAAAGACCCCAGGCAAGTATGGCTGTAATCCCTTCTAGGGGGTTTTAGTTTAATAGGTAAAACTCTAATTTTGCATATTAGAAAAAGCAGTTCGAATCTGCTAAACTCCACCCTTTTAGGTCGCTCTTAAATAGAAGATCGATGCCTTCCTTAACCATAGCTAGCAAAAAAGCAAAGGAAGCAACCTTTGCCCAAAGCTTAAAGCGAGGAGACACACAACCTTTTTCCTAAACAAAGCAACTGTAAACCCAGATATGGTACTGTACACAAGTTAAAATAATGTAGAAAGCTCTAAAAGCTCAATTGGTTTCGAGTATTCGATTGAAAATCGAAAGGTTGCAGGTTCAATCCCTGCTTAGGGCATAAAAATATCTCTACGTTTTTTAAACTTTTCTGTGATGTTAGTATACTTTCCAAACGGGTGCTTCTATATAACCATGTAAAAGCACTCCTTTATCTGTTGCCTTTTTAGCTTTATCAAATACTTTATAACTGAATTGTTACCGCCATTAGTATTAATTAAGTTTATAGCTGCCCTCCTTACTTCCCTTGCTTTTGCAAAAGCAAGGTGAAATCCAATTGCTAAAAAAATATGACCGAAATAGATTTTATATTAATTATACCTGAATTATTCCAATTGATTCTAATAAATATTTTCCTTTTATACGCGCTATTCTTCACTGGTTTAGGTCAAAGTAATCAAAACATTCGGGGCTCGGCAAGTTTTTCCTTTGGTTTTTCACCAAAGGCTCAAAGAGCCGGAGTGAATTTGCAAAATGCGGGCAATTCTATAGATAATAAAGAAATTAGTTTTCACCCCCAACAATTAATTAGATCTGCCTATTTATCTACGCCTTTGTATATAGTAGAGCCTTTGAGCTGGTTAATCGTTTTAAGTTTGTTATTTAGCACTGTACTGTTTATAAATAACCCTGCCAGCAACGCAGTTCTTTTAACCAATAGCTTTATTTGTGATGATTTTGCAACTTTATTTAAAATAGTCTTATGCCTTTCGTCAGCGGCGGCAATAGCTTTAGCGATACCTGCTTCTAAAAGTTCTACGATTGGAGCTAGGATTAATAACTATGAGTTTCTTTTAATAATATACCTGGCTATTTTAGGAATGCTTTGTTTAATAAGTAGTTATAACTTTTTAACCTTTTATTTAAGCATAGAACTACAAAGTTTAAGTTTTTATTTGTTAGCTTGCTCAAAATCCCGTTCTGAGTTTTCTGCAGAGGCTGGCTTAAAATACTTCATCCTAGGAGCTTTTAGCTCTGCAATTATGCTATTTGGCATAAGCTTAATTTATGGTTCGATAGGTTCGATTTATTTTGACGACGTAGCGGCTTTAATTGAATTTAGTAATTTTAGTGGCGTTGAGACAGTTAACCCATTTTTTATAGGGTTGGTTGTGGGACTAGCTTGTATATGCATTGGTTTACTATTTAAACTGGCAGCAGTCCCTTTTCATATGTGGGCGCCAGATGTATATGAAGGGAGTCCAATGAGTATAACAGCTTTTTTTGCAATTACAGCTAAAATAGCCGCCTTGGCAGTATTAGCTCGTTTTATAATGGCCACGGAACAGCTACTTATTCCTGTTTTAAGCTTTGTTACAATAGCCTCTCTAGTAGTAGGTACTTTAAGTGCCATGAGACAAGTCAAAATAAAAAGACTGCTCGCGTTTTCTGGAATTAGCAATACCGGTTGGTTTTTGATGGGTCTTTGCTGTGGTCGTCTAGATGCCGTTATACTCCATTTAATAATATATGTTATATTAAGTATAACAGTATTTAGTATTATAATTCAACCAATACATCGACTAGGAGGTTCTGGTTTAGAAAACAAAACTATTAAACACATAACAGATTTAAGCGAGATTTATAAAACCAATACTATGGTTGCATTTACGCTTACGTTAACGCTTTTTAGCTTAGGTGGTATACCTCTTTTAGCGGGATTTTATAGCAAGTACTTGATTATTAATGCGGCTATCCAGGCTGAAGCTTTGGGTCTTCTAACAATAGCTTTGATTTCAGCTGTTTTTAGCGCGTTTTACTATATTAGAGTGGTTAAAACCATGTATTTTACTGAAATGGGTAGTGATTGGTTTAGTTTTGAAATTCCTAGCACTATAAATTCTTATATCATAGCGGCAACCTCTTTTTTTACTACTTTTTTTATAGTTTATCCTGAATCACTAACTCTTTGGCTAATAAGTATAAGCCTATAGATGATCTTTTTTAAATTTATAAGCTTTCCCCAGCCAAACTTTTGTTTTTCAAAAAAGCCTTATTTCAAAAAAAAGTAAAGCTGCGGCCTTTGACCTTTGGTTTTCACACGGACTGCGGCATCCACCTAGCCCGTTTGCGCCATCTGGAATGCGGCATCATCAGAACCCTGGAGAGCAACCGCTTCTCCCCTATGGTTATGTATTATGTTAGCTCTATTAGTAGCCATCTCATGTGGACTAGATAGGCTTGGTGGGGTAATAGGGGGATTTCCAGATAGCCAAACAAACCAACTTCTTGTCGAGGATATTGATTGGCACCCCGTGGTAGCTTTTGCTCTTGCGCAAAAGCAACAGTGGCGTCGCCAAACAAAAGGTCGATTATAAAAATCGCTGATCTTATTATAGTTGATATTGCGCTTATTTTAACAATTGTTTTTGTCCCGCCTACTGTTCATGCTATGGCTACTAGGCATAAACCCTGTAGCGTATAAAATATTTCATGCAAAAGGTATTTATTTACGTTATAGTTAATCATTCAAATTTAATTTAATATCTATTGTTTACAAGGCTCTTGCTTCCTTTGTAGCCTTTGACCCTTTTACCCCTTCTGCCCGCAGCTAAAGCAATAAGCACTGGCGTATCCAGTTTTGCCTACGGCTGCAAGGCCGTAACCTAGCTTCGTTTGGCAAAGCAACTGCAGTCCCTTTGCTTCTGCTTTACGCTTGAAGTACGAATGTTAACTTTTGCCCTTGCTACACTTCAGCCTTTGGTTTTCCAAGTTAATGGGGGGGCAAACGCTATTGGTTACGTTATTATCTATCGATACTTCCAAATACTACATCTAATGAGCCAATTATAGCAACTACATCGGCAATGTAGTGGCCTTTTCCTAAAAGATCGATAGCTTGAAGCGATGAGTAATCAGGTGATTTTATTTTCACACGGTAAGGTCGGTTAGTACCATTACTAACGAATAAAACACCAAATTCACCCTTAGGCGCTTCGGTTGCGCAATAAGTTTCTCCGACAGGCACCACAAAACCGGAGGTAGACGTTTTAAAGTGTCGAATTAGACTTTCCATATCTGACTTAAATTCGGCCCTTGAGGCTACAGGGCCGTCCGTTGATTTAATTGGACCTGTAGGCATTAGGTCAAGAGTTTGTTTAATTATGCTGAGGCTTTCTCTCATTTCTTCAATACGAAGAAGATATCTGTCATAACAATCGGAATTAGTGCCAACCGGTACATTAAACTGCACTTGGTCGTAAGCGTCGTAGGGTTGAGCTTTACGTAAGTCATAAGCTATTCCTGAACCGCGAAGCAGCACTCCGCTAACTCCCCAAGCAATCGCATCTTCTGCTTTTAAGACGCCTATATTTACTAGCCGCTGCTTAAAAATACGATTTCCAGTAAGAAGTTCCTCTATTTCGTCAATTCTTGAAGCAAACTGCTCCGCCCAGACATGTATATCTTGTAATAGGCCTGCAGGTAAATCTGCGGCTACGCCACCTGGTCTAAAATAAGCTGAATGCATTCGGGCTCCGCTTACTCTTTCATAAAACTCCATTAATTTTTCCCGTTCTTCAAAAGCAAATAGAAACGGAGTTAGAGCCCCTGTATCCATAGCAAAGCAAGTTACAGCTAATAAATGATTTAATACGCGAGTAATTTCAGCAAATAAAGTCCTAATGAATTGGGCTCGACGGGGTACTTCCGTTTCCGTTAATCGCTCAACAGCCAAACAATAGCTGTGCTCCATTGACATAACAGAAACGTAATCTAGCCTGTCAAAGTAAGGCAAGGCTTGTAATACAGTTTTGTATTCTATTAATTTTTCGGTTCCACGATGTAATAAACCGATATGAGTGTCAGTTGAAAGAACTTGCTCCCCTCTCATAGAAAGGATTAATCTTAGCACACCGTGCGCAGCGGGGTGCTGGGGGCCAAAGTTTAGTGTGAAAGGTCTTGTAATTGTAGGTTTAATTGTATTTTGTATTGCCATGTTTAATATAATAATGTAGCATTGTGTCTTTTGCTATAACCTGATAACTTTGTAATTGTAGCAAAAACGAGGTTGTCAGAGATAAACAGTCAAATACTTTAAGGCATTCAAACATTTTCTTCGGTTCTTACTTTGCACTTTTGGCTTTTGACTTTTGGAAGCCAAAGGTGCAAAGCAAGGAAATAGCAAAAAGCCATAAAGACTCTTTCGGAAGAGCTTTTTTTTAATCTATGCGCCAAGTGTCAAGATGTCGTGGAGGGTTTAAAGCGGAGAAGCTACTATTATGCTTTTATATTGTTTTCTTATAAGTGGGTGAAGTTTATAAGGCATCTGCTATTTCATACCATTTACGTATAAGCTTTTCAAACGCATTTTTTTTCAAAAGCATCTGCACTTGGTAGATGCGCTTTTTTAGTTTTAAGTCTATAAAACTCCTTGACTAGATTAAGCCTTTTATGCTTTATAGAGTCACTACTATGAAGAGCTATGTAATCTACAAACTTTAAAACCAGCTCCTCTTTTTTTACATAGAAATAATGCCCACCCTCAGAGGCTAAAGCGGAAAGGCGAGGGGTTCCTTTTGCGAAATACGTATTCCCAAATCCAAATGCTATAGCTATTTGTTCTACATTAGTAACATATTTGTTGAAAACCTTAACCTCTATTAGCGGAGCCACACCTTGTAAAACTTTTTGTATTCTGTTTTCCAAAGTTTCTGTATCTTTAAACTTTAATACCTTTTTGTTTTAGAGGAGTTACCTAACTTTTTAGCCGCTCTCGTCGCGGAAGAAGGTCTACTCTTCATATATATAGTACCATCTGCAGTAAACAAACCTGCAATATAGCCATCTTTACTAGTTAGAGGCCCGGGTTCTGTAAAATTTATAGAAAAAGCCTGACATAGTTTTTTAAATTGTTCAATACGAATAGTATTTCTAATAGGCCCATTTAAGCCTTTAGTTAGTTCAACAAGAGTGTCTTTTCCGTTTATAGCGGTTTTTGCGTTTAAATGAAACGCATCTCGTTTTTATTCGCCACTTTTTTAAGATAACCCCCAAATTGTTGTTGTAATTCCAATAAAAAAGGTTCATCTTCAATATGCATTGTGATTACGTATTCCCCTGTATTTTTGAATACAACGATATGACCGTCGCCATCTAAAAGACCTGCAAAGAAAGGATAAGTCATTACACTAGATGTACTAGTAGAAATAGACGAATTTGTAAGTTTGTTTGTTATTAGCGTAATTCTATTTTTACTTCAGTCTTCTGGAGTTGGGCCTAAGGTTTTCCCTTAGGGAAAACTTAAGCTATTGTTCTTACTTTCTTCTGTTACAGTCTTTTCTTTTTAATTCCCTATAGTATATTTATTGGTAAAGTAAAAGCTAACATTAATTCCAAGAAAAAATTGCAGCTCCTAAGCTATTTATATATTTTTTATATTGTACCATAAGCGGACAAGCTTTTCCATTTTTCAGTAGAAAGTGAGTCAGCACTTTGCAAATAAGCCTTCTTTCGCCTAAGTTTATAAAATTGTTCAATTTGGTCCAATCTTTTATATTTTACTGAAAGGGTACAATACAAGTTCATATATTTATAAAATTGAACTATTTCGATTTCCTTTTTTATGAAAAAATAAAAGTGTCTTTTCGGAGCTCTGCGGTCTCTTTTTGAAAAACCTGTAGTTCCCAAACATAATGCCTTGGAAATGTCACCAACATTAATTATAAGTAGGTTTGCAATTCGAATTTTTATAAAAGGGGCTACCCCTTTCAAAATATGTTGGATCTTTTTTTCTGCAGGACTCAATTTATCAAAGAGTTGTTTGCAAATAACGGAATTTAAAGCTTTTTATTTTTTAGCAGCTGCAGAAGGGCGGCAATTTAAAAAAAGAATTTAAAAAAAGGCTACCATCAATAAATAAACCTGCAATATAGCCATCTTTACCAGTTAGAGGCTCCGATTCTCTGAATTCGATAGATAAAGCTTTACATAGCTCTTTAAACTGTTCTACACGAATGCTGTTTCTGACATGTCCATTAAGTTTTTGGGTTAGCTCAATAAGAGTGTCCTTTCCATTAATAGCGGTTTTTGCATTTAGATGAAATCTCATAGCCTTTTTATTTGCCACTTTTTTAAGATATCCCCCTAATTGTTGCTGCAATCCTTTCAGAAAAAGCTCGTCCTCAATACGCAGTGCGCTTTTGTACTCTCCTGTATTATTATATACGACGATGTGACCGTCTCCATCTAATAAACTGGCCAAAAAAGGCTAAGTCATTACACTAGATGTACTAGTAGAAATAGACGAATTTGTAAGTTTGTTTGTTATTAGCATAATTCTATTTTTTTGTATTGTACAGCCGTCTTAATTTTAAATGTTGACCCTGGTCACCGAGTGTCTTTGCTTGGGTCACCGTACCCCATGCGGCATAGGGGAAAAGTAACAAGAAAATTCAACTGCGAATTCCTTCACGATTACCGGTTACAACTTATGCCGAACTCCGAGCCTAACAATGAAACCTTTTGAATATTTTAGTAGCTCCTAAGCTATTTATTTATGCTAAAAACAGTAAGTAGTTGCTTAAATACTGATTTTTTTTCTATTATAAAGTCTTGTTTAACGATTTTGCTTTTGATTGCTTGCAGAATTAAGCATAAGCTACCGGTAAAGCATTGATTAATTATACATATTACGCAGGTTAGTACGGAAGCTAATAATAAAGCACTTATAAAGTTGAGCATCGGCAATTGGTAAAAACCAAAGCTATTTGATACTTGCAAGCCACTGGCTACAACAACTAAAAGCAAGGCTTGTAGAAAAGGAAGTTTTTTTTGTTTATCTACTAGACAAATCATCATATAGGCTAAAATAGATAAAAAAAAGGTTAGGGCCATTTATTTAGTTAGCTCAACTCTTGCTTCTCCTTAGTACTTACCTATATAAACATCGGGGTCAGTATTAACTAAATTAATAAGCAACACCTCGTCTATTGAACAAAGCTGGACAAAGCTGCTCCAATTGTAAGCCACCAAAAAAAGGCCTAAAAGTAAGGCTAAATAAAAACGAAGGTTTAACCAGCAGCTAACTGCTAGCTCTTTTGTTGGGAACCTGTTTAAATGAAATTGGCTATATCGTATTTCGTTAAGTCCTTTATTAAAATCTCGCGTGCTGCTAAACAAGAATATTAAAAAAAATAACGAAAGAAAAGCTTGACTTGCTAATAATAAATCAGCAGAGCTTTAGGGCTGCAGTAGGTTGCTAACAAAGAATAACCATGCTTGAGCAATGACCAAAGCCGCTAAAGCTGAGGTCATTGAAAAAACAGCTAAATAAATTAAGGCTAACAACGTTAATAATAAAACGTTTTTTAGGTAAGTAATATGCTTAGTCATATTAGGAGTTTCTAAATTTTAAATTGTAGCTTTTGGTTTTAGTTTTCCCCTGTAGTTACAACCTTACAACCCTTGGCAGTTGTAAGGTTGTAACTACAGGGGAAAACTTCACTACAAATAAGTTACGCAAAAGTTACGAGAGAAAATTAAATTCAACCGCAAATTCCTTTACGGTTACCAGTTACGACTTATGCCGAGCCCCAAGCCTAACAATGAAACTATTTGGTTACTTTAGCCTTTGTTTTGTTATAAAACATAATAAAGGGTATAGTATCAAAGTAGTTTTTCCTATTAGGCGAGTTACCCCGCATTGACGGGCTATTTATAACCAGCAAATATCAAGTTTCACCGTTCCAGTTCTATAGAACGATTACTCGCAATTCCTTCTTCATGTTTTCGAGTTGCAGAAAACAATCCGTTTAGTGATTTTTAACAGATTCGCTCCGGCTTTATTAAATATCTCGAGATTACACCCTAGCTACTGTTTGTGATCACTTTTGTATTACGTTTCGAAGCCACAGTTATAAACCTCATGAGGACCTGAGATGATGCCTGCTTCCTCTGCTTTATCAACAGCTGTCTATTACTGGAACTTTGTGATATTGACCACAATTAGTATAGTAAAAATAGGCGTTTCGCTCGTTTCTGGACTTAACCGAACTTTACATAAAACGAGCTGACCTCGGCCATGCAAGGCTGTGATTATATAATTTTAATGATTAAATTAAAATCAGATAAACATCCAAAACTGCGTAAGGTTAGCGCGTAGCTACGAATTAATCAACATAATCCACTGCGTTGGTTCACTGCGCATAAATTGTTTCAATTTTAAACTTGCGTTCGTACTATTGAGGTGGACCATTTACGCGTTAGCTTACACCCTAACAAAGTTACGGAGGTAATGGTCATCGTTGACTGAACAGACTACAGCCGTATCTAATGGCTTTTGCTCCCTGTTCCTTCGTCCTTAAGCTCCCGTATTGCCCCAGCGCGTTGCCTTCGCAATTGGCGTTCCTAGTAAGATCTACCCATTTTATCGGTCCCTTGCTAATTCCACACGCCGCTGACACACAAGTTTTTGCCGGAGGACACTGTACACCCAGTCATGATCTTCATTGCTCGAGCGTCATGTATAACCGAGCTTTCTGGCACACATATTAAGCCGCTCTAATCCCTAGATACGTTCTGATTATTCTCTAGTATTAGTAGTTTACGGATATTTCCTTCATTCCTACACTCTTTCGATTCGCTCAGGCTTTCGCCCATTGGCAAATATTCCACGCTGCTGCGGTCTAATGACCGAAAGCCCTTACTAGGCTTTTGGTACCGATCACCCTCTCGAATCGGTTAGCGATAATCGTTCAGGTAGTTTGGTCTCTACCCATACTAATCGCACATGACAGCTCTATATTACGAAATACATCTATTACTATTAAAGCTTTTAATATAGCCACCAGGTCATGCATTCCTACCCTGTACGCTAAGTGTTGTTTTCACTTAAACAAGCATGCGTAAAGTCGAAAGATCGCAATCGAAGTAAGGCACAATCAACCTCATTTAAATTTTCAATTATAATTATATATCGCTCACTACAAGACATAAATTTTTTAATATTTAATTTGCTTTTTTAGAAAAAAGAAGTTTTTTTTGGCCTTTGGTATAGTCTAAGGTTGTAACTAGGAAAAAAGAAAACCAAAGGGGCAAAGGAAGCAAAGGCGGTAAAGTCTAGAGCAAGGGGGGGGTGTTTTTAGTATTAAATGGCTAAAGCTGTCTCCAGCATTACACCTTTAACCTATTGACGCAGTAGTATACTGCGATTTACAATGACTTCTTAGGAGAGCTTCTCGCTTTATATGGTTTCAGCGATTAGCTTTTCAAGCGTAGCGTTGCAACAATGCCTTTTTTAAGACAATTGCTAAACCAGCGGCGTGGACTCTCAAAATCCTTTCGTACTATTGGAGTCTATCCCTCAGTCATTTTATTTTGTTATTGAAATCTCCAGATAGAATCAATCCTGTCTTACGACGGATTAAACCCAACTCACGTTTGGTTTTACGCAGAGAACAGCTGCACCCTTCGAACCTTCTACAGCTCGAGGACACCAAAAGTCGACATCGAAAAAGTAAATACATTTTTAACATAAACAAGCGTAACAGTTAACAAAAACGCTTTTAGCACTTAGCCAATATAATATTAGACTAGGTTATTTTTACAACGTTAATTTAACCAAGTTTATAAACAAAACTGGGCACTATATACTTTTGAATCAAACTCCGAAAAAGAGGCCTTGACTTGGCAGCTATACCTAAACGATAGTATGTTTTATCTTTGAAGAAAGTAGCGTCTATATCAAATTTTTTTTTTAACGCTAAAACCATAATTCTATGGTCCACTTGGCTAAAACCTTGCGTATTTAGGATATAACTAACCCGTCCGTTTTTCTGCTTTAAGCTGCCGTCATCCATATACCAATAAGCTAGCACTCTAGGTGTAAGTAGTTTTGTTATGTTTTTAGGCACACGTTTCACTCGTCTATAGGCTCCGTTTTCGATGTAAAATAAATCATAATAATATTTTAAACTAATATGTGAATAGGTCCTAAACCAGCAACTTTGTCCCGGAGTTTTATGTAAATCGTTTGTTATTGTACGCATTTGAGGTGATGTGCCTACAAAGGGTTCAAAAACAGCATATAGGTGATTTATGTAGTCAACCTGGGTATGTTTTTGCTCGAATTTAACAGAATATACCGGTTTTCCTAATCTACAAGAGATGCTAGCATCACCTAATAGGGTGCCTATTAGCACTTCTTTTTGTACCATAGTTAGCGAGAGTTTTAGTTTATAGGCTTTAAGTTTTTCCCCATAAAATTTTCTACGGGTTATTCCAGAATTTGACTGTTCTAGTTGTAGTTGTTTTGCTATAACCTTACCCCCCACGCTTTCCTGGCTAGGGACAAGAGTAAGGTTATTTTTTACCTGGTTGTTTTTGTTTATTGTCATTTATTTTATGTTTTTGGATGTATTCCAAAAAGCCTCGGTAGTTATTACTCAATAGTGCTACAAACACTGAATTAGCAAGCATAAAAGCGGCTGCTCTTTTTGCCTTAGGGCAAAGGTGATGTAGCTAGTTATTTTTAAAATTGAAAACTAGTGATCTTTTAGCTCGCAATTGCCTGCAAGTATCAGACTATCTCATCGACCTATTTATCTAAAAATAGGTCGTTTGGCATGTAGTCGTTGAGGATTCCCACACTTTTTATTGCAATAAGCTTATTGCAGTAATAGGTTAGGTTTCCTGCTGATTGTCCGCATTCACAAGTGTCAATTTAAGTACGTAAACGAAAACTTGCGTAAGTTTACCTTATATGCCAAACTTTTATTGTAAAATAAAAAAAAGTTGTAAGGTCATAACTAGGTAAACTACCGCAAGCACTTAAACCTTGTAAAGTCTACATTCTTTTAAAGAAACGGAGATTTCAGCATATAGCCAAATGCATTCTTAAAATATCTCTATTTTAAAGCCCCGATGTGTTAAGGTCGCAAACGCCGGCTTCTATATGGACTATAGGCCGGAATAACGCTGTTATCCCTAGAGTAACTTTGATCCGTTAATCCCGGGCTTTTCCACTCAAAACCCGGGGGTCATTATAGCAGACTTTCGTCCCAAATTCGACTTGTAGGTCTCATAGTCAGGCTAGCTTATACTATTGTGCTCTACACAAAGTTTCCGACTTTGCTGAGCTAACCTTTGCACACTGGCGTTACCTTTTAGCCAGCATCCGCCCCAGATAAACTGCCCACCAAACACTGTCTCATTAAAGATGAGCTGCTAATTATTAGTCTAGCGGTTTTCCAGTGGCGCCGGTGCCTTTGCTTTTCTAGTAAGAAAAGTTGAACCGGCTCCCGCCTATTACTATAAAACGAATAATCTGCAGCAATGTTAAGTTACAGTAAAGCTTCATAGGGTCTTATCGTCTTGGAGATTTTAGCCGGTATTTGGACCGGCATTCTTATTTCACAGCCATCACCCACGAGACAGTAGGAAGATCGTTACGTTATTCGTGCAGGACACCAATTAAATGCCTAGGAATTTCGCTACTGTTAACACCGTTATAGTTGTTATAGTAGGCGGCGCTTCTCAGCGCAACCCCTAATTCAAAACTGAGCGTGCCTTTTTCAAGGCACTCAGCTTCTCGTGAAGCATATACCTAAACAAATTTAATAATAGACTAATCTTTTTAAAATTTAGCTTTCTTATTATACCTTAAATGCAAATAGGGTTATAAATAATTTAAATGGGACCAAGTAAACCTAGTACGGTTTTTATTCATCCCATTTTTGAGTTTGCTAATGCTATCAAAATTGATGACTTTACCTGTATTTTTTTTACGCATTAAGTCATCAACCTTGCACCAATCATTGTAATCCAGATATTTAGATGTTAACAAAGGGTAAGTATCAAAGTAATTCCGCAGAACATTCTTTGACTTTAAGCTACTAGCTTTTATCACATAGTAATGCCGACCGCTTTTATTTTCCATAATGGTGTACAGCTTGACATTTAATGCACAAGCTATATTATTAAAAAGTTCACCATAATACAAGCCTGATTTAGGGTCTTGCATACGCTGATTTATTTGAAATTGGCACCCAACGCTTTTGCGTGTTTTTAGTCTCAAATCAATACCAAAACTTCCATCAGCATCTGTAAACCCTGCAAACCAAGGCGTATTCATAGAAAATCTTGTAGAATGCTTAACACTACCTAGTTTTGTTCCTAGTTTTTGGTTTAACCAATTACTTATAAGATTTAACTGATATGCTTTTGGCGTTTTTAGTTTATCATGTATCAAATTAAAAACACATCTTAGCCCAATAGGGGTAAAAACATTTAGTACGCACGAGTTGTTATCATGCCGTATATCAATGCTACCTATAGACTCATTGTTGCAAAGGCATTTTAAAACAAGCATCAGCTTTTGCAAGAGAGGTACTTGTTGTATATGCAAAGTAATATGAAAAGTTGGTTTAGGGAAAGATTTGTCTTTTACGTTAATATTCCCATCACCTTCCCATAAGCCAGCCAAGTAATGACCTAACAAAACAAAGTCATTATAAACATGCGCTTTTTTATATATAACCCCTATTTCTTTAATCATAAAAGTTTATTTTTATTGCTTTTTACATCTTGTTAATTAACAAAGTAACTTATAGATGTAAAGTTTAGGTCGCGATTCACGCGGGATACGTCAGCATATCCGGCTAGTTACAGCCACGTCTTTTCAACAAAACTTGTTATCAAGTTCGGCATTCGCTTCTTATCCCGTCCTAATTCCACTCTTTTTGCGTGCAAACATATTAAACTTTATACCTAGGGGTATAAAGCAAAAAAGCGTGGAACTTAATTCGTTCCGTAATAACTTACCAGGAGTACTTAGATTCCTGCTATACACAGTAACATTGATTAAGAACGACATATAACGCCGTAGTATATGCCATCAGTTACTTTGCTTCAATCACAGATTCACGTTAGTTAATCTTATACTCTTTGCTAGGAGTTCGTCGATTTAATCTTCACCCCTTTTAGCCCGGCTTCACACCTCAAAAATTGAATGCACATTTTGACGCATGCGGGCTACGCTTTTCATCAGTTCTCGTGATGTTTGGATTTTAACCAACAAGTTATTACAGTTACTGGGCCTTTGATTATTTTCAAGCCCCAGCTAAAGGCTCCAAATACATAAACCTAGCTTGCAATGCGATGTATTACATCAGCAACTGGAAGAAACAATCGGATTATATTAATTCGATAATTTCATCGGCTTATCTTTTTGTTTCCCTTTAAACGAGTCGCACACGGCGGTCGATAACCGGCGCCTTCACAAAATGAAATTTTCATCATTCAGCTTAAGTTAGCGGCTCTTGACAAACGTCAGATTCTATACGTCCTATTACAAGTTAGCAGAACCCTGTGTTTTGAGTAAACAGTCGCCCTCCTCTATTTTCTGAGGCTACTTTTTTTCAATAGTAGCCACTCTTCTTTCTAAAGTACGAGTGTAATTTGCCGAGTTCCTTATGGGTGATTACGGCTTAATCTTAGTAAAATTTACTTGTCCACCTGTGTCAGTTTGAGTACGGTATTGGATTACTACTTTAACTTTTGTTATTTTATAGCAAAGCTAAAGCCGCTTTTAAACAAGGAATACTGTGTTATTTCCAGCAGTGAATAATTTAAACTAGGTGAATACGCCTCAAAACATTATTATTAAGTTTTCCTTTTAGCTTTAGGTTATAAGAGGCGCTTTTTTATCTTAACTTATATCACAAGTCACACAGCTCTAACGGGTACTTCTTTTAAAGCACCCGCTTTCCTTGCTTTTGAGTGATGGCCTTTGGTTTTTCAAGTTTACAAGAAAACTGAAGCAACAAGGCAAAAGTCCCACTTAAAAGCTACCTTCCCGTCATTGTCTTTATACAATTTAGGGGCCGACTTACCTTAGATCTACTACCGTTGTCTAAGAAACCTTGGACTTTCGATCCTTGAGTTTTTATTGCTCAATTTTTAGCTACTATAGCTGATATAGTCACAACCAATATCTTATTTAGTCTTACCGACAAAACTTTCGCGATATATGGTTCGTCTCGCTACCCTAACTCTTCTATAAGCTTCCTAATAATTATTAGGTATATATTTGGAGCTAGCTATGAAATGGGCGGTAAGCTTAGTCCGGTTAAATTATCGGCGCTAGTGTACTAACGTAGTGAGCTATTACGCTTTCTTTAAACGATAGATGCTGCTAATCAAACGTCCAACGCTTCTTTGTACAATAACTTCCTTTCTCACTTAGCTTACGCTTTCAGGCCTTATTCTATAGTTTGGGCTGTTTCCCTTTCGTCGTATACAGCTTGTCCCGTACCGACTGACTACTAATTTTAAAAGCTTAGAATTCAGAGTTTGCAAAACGTCAGTAAAAATTTCTTTCCCGTCGGTCTTACAGTGCTTTACATCTCTAGCTTATTTTTAATTTTAGCGCCCTGCCTAAACAGGTTTCGCGAGAAACGAGATATTGCGAAGAGCGATTAGTATTTCGCTTCTTTTCTAAGCTCATACAAACACGTTGCAACGTGAACTGCTTCAGACCTCCAAACACCTTTCGGGGCTCTTCATCTTGGCTTAAAAAAGCTCTCTTCGCTTCGCGTCTTGTGCTAGTTGTATAGTTTTTTTTCGATTAAGAAGCTTACCTTTAACAAGTTAAACTACAATCTAGCACAAAGTCATCAGCGCATGATTCAAAAGGCACCACTTTATTAAACTTTGCTTAACTAAGTGTCTTACTAAGCTACGAGTTGCAGATTCTGTTTCAGCATAGTTGGTCACTATCACTTTTCAAATTTCCCTCACGGTACTTGTTCACTATCGGTCCTAATACAATATTTAGCCTTGGGAGAGGTTCCCCTTTTATTCGACAAAAAACGCCGAATTTTTAAATAAAAACAAAATATATAAGGTTTACAGGACTATCACCTTTTAAAGTACGCATTTCCAGACGTTTCGACCTTATAGATATTTGTTTAGGCTACTGCGCTTTCACTCGCTGCTACACACGCAATCTCGATTGATTTCTTTTCCTTCAAGTAATAAGATGTTTCAGTTCCTTGAGTTTAAAAACTGCTTACCTTTTGCTTTTGCCCTTAACCCTTGCTTTTAACTAGTTGTAAGGTCGTAACTACAATTTACCCAACCTTTGGCATATGCCAAAGGAAACCGAGAAGTTTATTTCGTTACAACAAGACAAAAGGGGATAAAAACCAAGAGTAGGCAGTTATGGCTTTTCAGCCTTTGAGGGACAAACTAGTATGTCGCGGATGCCACTAGTTTTTATCGCATTTTAGCGCCTCGTGTATTAGGCCAATCCATTCACTCGTAGCATTTTATTATATTCTAAAAATTAAAAATACCATTTTTTATAAAAATTAAAGTAGGTCACAGATTTATCCTTGCTTTTACGCAACCTTTGGTTTGTGTTTTCCCCTTGGCAAGCGAAGCAGGTTCTCTCTATGCCTTTGGTAAGTGAAGCTGCAAAGGAAAAACCTACTTCGCTTGCCAAAGGCAAAGGGTAAATTTGCTGCGCCATTGCTGCGCCATTGTAAGGTCGTAACTACAAGGGCAAAAGTTAACCTTCGCACTTTTATACAAAGGATAAAAGCAAAGGGACTGCGGCAAATGTGGCAAAAGGTAAAGGTAAGCAAAAAACAGCGGTTCGCACACTTTTGTGGCTATAGGCTAATCAACTTGAAAGCTTTATCGAAATCGGACGGGTTCGTAGCAATATTACAAGTTATTTGATTTTTTTAATTATGGTGAAACACTTTTTTTTTTCAAAACTTTCGTTTGAAATTGTAAATAGTTACTTTTATTTATTACTTTATTTAATCGAAAAATAAATAAAATCAGCTCCCTGTAGCCCAAGCTTTTCGTCTTTGTTTTCCCTTTGCCTTAGGTTTACCAAGTTTTCCCTAAGGAAAAACCCTATGCCAAAGGCAACTGCGAGTTTTTACTTCAAGCGTAAAGCAGAAGGGGATGACTTTTTTTTATTTAAAGTTATAGAAAAAATAAAAAAAGCTTTTTTTATAAAAAACAAATTAAGACTTTCTTTTAAGGGAGCCCTGTTCGCAGGTTAAACTAGTAAAAATTAATTACAGAACTAACGAGGTAATTAAAAAAGTTATCCATCTTTCTTTTTTAGTTACTTTGTCAGACACAATTTACGTAAGGGACAAAAAACATAACACAAACTAAGTAGAGACCCTTTCATCGCGACCAGAATCGAACTGGTATTTTAACCTTATCAGGGTTACGCTTTAACCAATTAAGCTACACAATGAGCCCCCTTTGCCAAACTCTGAGTAAATTTAAAATATGGCTTTGCTAGCAGTTACAACAAGGGCTTTTGGCAATGAAAACATTTTCTATACTTTCAAAGAAGTGGTTGTAGCTCAAATGGAAGAGCAATCGACTTTTAATCGATTGGTTGCAGGTTCAAGTCCTGTCGACCACAAACTTTTTTATTTATGGTTAAAAACATTCTTTTGTGGCACGCAACCTTTTTTTCTACAAAAACCTTTTTGCTCTCTATGACTATGACTAATTACACGGGAGCTTAGGCGCTGGCAGAATTGAACTGCCTTTTTCAATTTGTAAGATTGAAGTTTTACCTATAAACTAAGCGCCTGATGCTAAAAGCTCTATACCTTTCTTTTTTCCGACGCTGTACCCTATCGCGCTATAAACGAGCTCAAAGTAAAAAGTAGCCTTTGCGCTACGTTTAGTAGGGGGTAGGAAGGGGGGGGGGGGTAGGAAGGTGAAAGTCTTTTTGGCGTCTATAAGAGCTCTTATCGGTTTAAGCTTCATCTAGTTTAGTATTAACCCAATTAATGTAGTCTTCAGCATTAACTGACTCCACGCATATCGGCATGAGAGCGTGAGATGCCCCACAAAGTTCAGAACACTGTCCATAAAAGCAACCTTCTCTTTTAATTAAGAAGGTTGTTTGGTTTAATCTTCCAGGAATGGCGTCTAACTTGATACCTAAACTAGGGACAGCAAACGAATGGATAACATCCGCAGAACTAGTTAATAATCGAATATGGCTATTTACTGGAAGCACTAATCGATTGTCTACTTCTAATAGGCGCAGCTGGCCTTCTTCAAGTTGGTCATCTTGCAATAAGTAGCTATCAAATATAATGCCACCGCCGCCTAAGGCTGAATCAGCCTCTACAGCATAATCACTATACTCGTATGACCAATACCATTGTCGCCCAATGCACTTAATAGTAACAGAAGGGTCAACTATTTCATCCAAGCTGTACAATAAAGTAAACGAGGGTATTGCAATAACGCATAAAAGCAAAGCTGGAAGAGTAGTCCAAATGATTTCTAACATACTGTTATGGTGGACTTTATAGGCTTTTTCCACGCCTGCGTTACCAAATTTGTTTAAAGTGCTGCACAGTATATATAAAACAAATACTGCCACAAATAACATTATAGCCCAAATATCCGAATGGAGTGCTATGATACCTTCCATTAGCGGCGTAGCTGGGTTTTGAAAACTAATACCCCAGTTGGTAGGGAAATCACATAAGGATATAAGAGTGTTACTAGTTGCAAGAACAAACAGGCTTGCACAAATATTAGAGTTTAAATTTTTTTTTAATTTCATGTATTAAATTAGGCAATAAAGTAAATTTTTGAACTCTGGCTCCTCTTGCTTTTGCTTTTACGCAAAAGGTAAGTCACTTTGGGTTATTTTTTACGAAGCCGAGACAACTTTAGTTTTTTATAGGCAATACGTTCAGAACCGGCCTCGGTATTATGAAATTTTGACTGTACAACAAGAAAAGCTTTTCGCCATATTATATATTCTATGAATTTACAGCCGACTAGCTGGAATTTATCAAGATACCTAATAAAAGTTACTGCATTTTTAAAACCTACACTGCTATATTGGTAAAATTGGTTAGAAGCACCGTAATTAATAAATCCTTTAAAAAAAGTTTGTATCAATTTAAGTAAATATATTTATTTTTGCGAGGCTTGCACAGAAATTCGCGTTTAAAAAAAGCTTTGTTACTCCGTTTAAGTAAGAAAATTACCAGACAACCATCACCCTGTAAAAAACCAGCTAGCCAGTGATTTATCAAAATATCGCTGTAAGTATAGGTTGTTTTTCCACAGTTAAGTTTTTTAACTAACACCTCATTATACTGATTTATTTTATCTAAATGCTTTAACTTATTTCGTATTAGGTCAGAAATAACCGTCTGCTCAGCTTTATACATTCGTATGTAACTGCTTGCTTATCTTTAACATTGTAAACCGAGCCAGAACCGATAATCTTTTTAAGATAGTAAGCTACACTAGTTTCTTTAGCGTTAAAAGCTAGAATAACAGAGCCATTTTATCGAATATGCCCGGCGCTATCTATTAGTTCACCTAAAAAATAGCCGAAATCCTATTTATTTTGTGGTTTTAACATATGCTTTGTTGCTTATATGTGGCCATATTCCATTTATTTATTGTGTTTTTGTCAAAGTGGCCATTTTTGCCCTTGCACGAGACATATTTTTTAGAGATGGCTCTTTTGCTGCTAAAAGTAACAAATAATACAAAAGAAAGAACCCTTTTTTACAAGAGCGGCCGAGGATGATTCGACAACCTTCTTATTTGGAATAAGACGCTCTAACCTATTGAGCTACGCTCTTTATCGGTTTTTTTGTCTTTGCGTTGTTTGAGCTTTCCGAAAAGCAACCTGCCAAAGGCAAAACGTGCAAAGGAAGCAAGGGACACGAACCTTTTTTAGAAAAAAACTTAAGCTACATTCGTAAATAAAAAATACGCTTAGCGCTCTTTGCGGGAATTGAACCCGCGTTTTTGTCGTGAAAGGACAATGTCCTAGACCACTAGACGAAAAGAGCTTTATAATTTAAATTAAACCACGCTTCCGGAAAAACGGAAAGTAAAGCTTCGTAGTACCCCGTTATAACAGTAATAAATAACAGGTTACTTTTTGTGTTACATTACAAGGTTAAGGGGGCTAAATCCTTGAAAGCAAGTTTTCCAACTTTTGTTTTGCTTTTTTTGCCTTTGCTTCACCGGCAAAGGGAGCGGCCAGGCTACTTTCTTAACTGAGCCCTCATATTTGACAATAGGTTTTTAGATGTTGCCGCATTTGTCCTTGTTCTTTGACCCCTGCAAGGAAGTGCATTCATATGCCGAGTACCGCGGTAACAGGATATTTTAACCAAGGATTTAATGGCCTCAACATTATCTCTTTTTTTATTGCTTGTTATTACTCTACGGCAAGTTTTTGTTAATAAATCTAACTGCGCTGAGTTAAGCTCATTTAATTTGGTTTGTGGGCTAATACCTACAAGATTACATACAGCAAGCGCAAATTTTTGACCCACACCATAAATAGACTGCAATGCCAAAAAAGCGGCTTTATTTTCCAATACATTTGATCCTAAAAGTAGCATAGATAATATATTTATATTTTTAAAATTACATAATAATGGAGCAAGGGGCAAAAATTAAGCCATTAGCAGCTAGTCGGAATCGAACCCACGCTTATTGATTGGAAGTCAATCGCTCTACCATTAAACTATAGCTGCAGCCCTCGCTTTGCTGGTTTTAGTTTTCCCTTTGCCTTTGGCAAGCGAAGCAGGTTTTCCCTTTGTTGAAAAACCAAAGGCAAAGGGAAAACCTGCTTCGCTTGCCAAAGGCCAAAGGTTGTTGCGCTAGAAAACTGAAACCAAGGGGTAGCCAAAAAATGGAATCGAACCATTACCTTAGATTTTGCAAATCCATGCGCTACCAGTTACGCTATTTCGGCGGCCTTCCACAGCTCTAACCCTTATCGACTTTTGCCTCCTTTGCCCTTGTACAAAAGGTAAAAGAATAATTGCAGTTATATCTTTCGTCAGTAATGCTTTTATGCAAACTTTAATTTAAGACAGACTACGAAGTATCAGACTCGAACTGATAGGCCCTAAGGCACGGAACCTAAACCCGCCGCGTTTACCAATTTCGCCAACTTCGTTTCGTATAAACGGAAAGCTTAATAAATTAAAGAAGACATCCACCTTTTGCCTAGTCACCTTGCCACAACTAAGACAAAAGGTGAAAACCTTACTTCTCTTTGACTCTTGCTTTTGCGCAAGAGCTAAAAAGTAAAGCAAGGTGGGGTTTGCAGTTAAGCTACCCTTTGTTCTAATTTAAAGGCTTTGGACTTACCCCTAAGGCCTTTGCTGTAGCAGGGATCTATGAGTGAAGGTCGCGCTATTTGCTTTTAACAAAAATAAAAAGCCTCTTTTTAAAAAAAAAAACTCAACTTTTATTTTGCCTGCAGCTAACTTTTGCCTGCAGCTAACTTTTGCCCAATGCTCAACTTTTGCCCGATGCTCAACTTTTGCCCGATACTCAACTTTTGCCCGTGGCTCAACTTTTGCCCGAGGCTCAAAAGCAAGGGAAGCAAGGGAAGCAAGGGAAGCAAGGGAAGCAAGAGAAGCAAAAGAAGCAAAGGCAACTAGAGCCACAATAAGACAGAAGTTTGAAAGGAGGGAAAATAGTAAAAACTATTTTTTTTTAAACTAAACACATTAGAGCTACAAACATTAGAGTAATAATTCTAGAATCTGTTATCATGAAAATTGCAGGAGATGTTAAAATCGCAAAAAAGCAGACTGCAGATAAAATCATAATTACAGCATAATGAAAAATTAGCCCCGACTGTGTTTCGCCTAATTGAATGTAAAGCTTTTTAAGGGTATTACCTAACCCTAAAGGAGCTATCGGTAAGAGCTCTAAAAAGCCTTTGTCAAAAAGGCGAATTAGATTAAAACCACAGTAATAACTAGGGTATGCAATTAAGTCGTTTAGAAGCTTATCATAAAACCACCGTCTGTTTAAAAACGTGTATAATGGCTTTAAAGAACCGCTTGCTATTAGATAGCTTCTTTTTATAAAATACATATTTATAATAAAGGCTAAAATTGCTCCAGCAATAGTTAAAAATAACGGTAGCAATTTAACTGACTGCGGTAAAAATTCAGCTTCTATCAGATTTGCGTTTGCCGGGTTTACAAAAATAGCATTATTCCAAAAATCTGTACCTAACCCAATAAACATTTCTTTAAATAAAAAGCCTGCGTAAATAGAACCCAGACTAAGTATAATTAAAGGTAAGCTCATTACCCAGTCAGGATCATGGGCCGCTTTAATGTTTTGTAGATGCAAGTTCGGTAATTTACCTATACTTGTCGGTGGGTTTTGCCCTAAAGTTTGTTGCGTAGCTACCTTTGCTTTTACCGCTAGGTCAAAAGTTGACCTAGGGTCGGAAAAACACGAGCTAAAACAAAAAAAGATAAGCCTGAAACTATAATAACTTGTAGTTAAAACGCTAAAAGTGGCTAGTAAATAGGAAAAATGCACGCTAAGGGCGTAACGGGCCGAAGCTAACTCGATTATCACGTCTTTTGAATAAAAGCCGGTTAAAAAAGGAGTACCTATTAAGGCTAAGGACCCAATAAGAACGAGAGTGTAACTAAAAACCAAAACCTGTGTTAAGCCGCCATATTTACGAATATCCTGCTCATTTGCTAAAGCATGAATGATTGCACCCGCGCTTAAAAATAGTAAAGCTTTAAAGAAGGCGTGGTTAAACAAATGGAAAATACCAACCGCATAATTTGAGGCTCCACAAGTAGTGATCATGTATCCCAATTGGCTACATGTAGAATAGGCTATAATTCTTTTTAAATCGTTTTGTACAAGGCCTATAGTACCCGCAAAGATACATGTAATAGCTCCTATAATCGTAACCACCGCAGCTGCTGTTGGCGTGTACTCTAATAATGGAGAACTTCTAGCTAATAAAAAAACACCGGCTGTTCATTAATGTTGCTTCCCTCTAATGAGCTATAGAGCTTAAAGGGGAATACACTTGGTTTTTTAACCAAGATCGGACTGAATCTTTAACTTTACAATTTATTTTTATAATTTCTAACCTTTGCTTCTTTTGCTTCCCTTGCTTCCCTTGCTTCCCTTGCTTCCCTTGCTTCCCTTGCTTCCCTTGCTTTTGAGCCTCGGGCAAAAGTTGAGCCTCGGGCAAAAGTTGAGCATCGGGCAAAAGTTGAGCATCGGGCAAAAGTTGAACCTCGGGCAAAAGTTGAGCGTCGGGCAAAAGTTAAGGCACATAATTTTATAACTTTATTAAGACCTTCTTCAGTTAAATGTGTTTTCAAGAGGCCCAGGTTATGTATTTTAGACCAAGTTAAAAAATCAATCTTTTTTTTAGATTTAAGCGGGTAAATACCTAAATAGTCAACTAAATTAGTTAATAATTTTTTGTTAGACAAATAAAAGACATACCCGTTCCAGGAGGGATCAAGTATAATATTAGTGTTTTTTTGAATATTAAACAACTTTCTTACTAATATTAAGACGTCTTTGTTTTTTTGGGCTAAGGTAAAATCTACAAATATATTTTTACCTAACTTAGAGGTCTTACAATTTTTAACTCTAGCCATAAAACACCCTTCGGCATCAATAAAGCCAGACAACCAACCGTCTTTAAAACTTGGGACCACATTTGATTCCAGGTAAATAATATTTTCATTATATTGCTTATTAAACAAGGTTAACCAAGCTTTAAACTGACTTTTTTTATGGGAACTAACCAAATTACCGTTGAATAAATGGATTAGCCTTCTAAAATTGTCTTTACCTGTTACATAATATACTCCTACATTTCTAGGTTTTTCTCTAGTAGATATGGTAGAAGTTCTTGTTAACACCGAACCAAAACCCAATGTGGTTTTTATTCGATATAGAAGATTAATATCCCGTAGGTGTTGAGTTAAATCAAAGTAAACTTTTTGATTAGAAATCACGAAACTACCGTACCCCTCAACAAAACCTATAAACCATTCTAAAAAACCTTCATCTAGTTTAACTTTATGTTCTGGCTTAACGTCTTTAAAATTTGAAAATTGGAAAGTTATTCTGCGTGCAGTCTCTGAGGATCCCATAACCAAAGGTTCAGCGAGAGTTGGAACGGTTAGGGTTTCCTGCTGATGAACCTTATCAAGTAATAGATCAAAGTCTTTACTCAAAAATAAGATTTTTTTATGAATCTCATAGAGTTTATTTCCAGTATTCATAAACTTATTTTTTTTAGGTCGTTCCAGCATATAGCAGAATTTATCATCATCTCCTCGCGGAGGGAAGTGGCAATACGTGTTTACCATGGTAGCCGCGTGCAGTAGGGCTGATACAGGGGTGGGGGCATTCATGGCTTCAGGCAACCAGACGTGAAGACCGAATTGTCCGGATTTACCCATAGCCCCAATAAAAAGAAAAATACAAGCAACATCTAGCAAATTTACGGTAAATGGGCCAATAACTAATAACTCCGTCGTATCCATTGCCGAGGCGAAAATTGCTTGGTAATTCGTTGTTTTAAACATGTAAAATAAACAAATAACACCTAAAGCTAGGCCCATATCCCCCACTCTATTTAATAACATTGCTTGAATAGCTGCTTTACTAGCTTGTAGCCTTGTAAACCAAAAACTAATTAGTAAAAAAGAAGCGAGTCCAACTCCTTCCCACCCCACAAATAATTGAATATAATTATCTGCAGTTACTAGAATAAGCATAGCAACAGTAAACAGCTTTAAATAGCTTATGAAGCGGATAAAATGTGGATCCTCTATCATGTAAGAACAAGAGAATATAACCACAAGACAACTGACTAAAGTTACAACGACACACATTACTGCACTCAGAGTATCGAACAAAAACCCCCAGCTAGCGTCAAAAAGCTCGCTATGGAAAAAGGGAGCTAAGACAATATTACAAGGACACGCGCATAAAGCGACTTCATAAAAGATAAAGATACTTATTAGAGTGCAGCATACAGCGCTAAAAACACTTATTAAGGCGCTTCCTCTAGCACCTAAAAATCGACCGAAAAGGGCCAAACAAATAAAGCAACTTAATGGTAAAGCTAATAGGGTTAAATACATTTTTAATAAATTTTTAATATAATCTACTGGTTGCTTTGCTACAATCCCTTTTGCCTTTGCTTATTTTTCCCTCAGCCTTACCTCCCTTTGAGGTAAGGTTTGCCTTTGCCAAGCGGAAGCGATGTTTGGTAAAACAAAAGCAATCAGCCCTAGCTACTAACTTAAAAACACAGGACAAAGTTAAAATTTAAAAAATCCTACAACTTTATAGTAGTTTAAACTTAGCTAAAAGTGCTTAATTGTAATTTTTATTTCAGCAGGCAGTTTCAGCAAAACCAGGCTGTCAAGCAGTAAGCGAAGTACCGCCGTAGACTTGAAATTAAGTTTAACAATTTTTTTATATCGTGTAGTGGCAAACTGCTCCCTCGTTTTTTTAAAAACATGAGGACTTCTTATAACGGTTTGCAATTGAGTGGATAAAGGTATATGCGTAGCTCTGAGAGGGTGGTTTAAAGCGCGAATGGCTCTAAGAACTCCTATTAATGCAACTCTGTCCCTGTGACCCTTTCTTTTCAAGGAAAGGCCGAAGGAGCTCGAACCGTGTATAAAAGAAGGCATTCTACCCAAAGTTGTAGCGTGGCGCGACTTCGGTATTGGGCTAAAAGTTTTCAAGTTACTCGTGGCCTTTGGTGGAAAACCTAAGGTAAAGAGGAAAACTGCGGCACCGCCGGAAAACCTACTGTAGTTTGAAAGCCTATTAGTTAAACCGGTTAAAAAAGTTTGAAATAAATTAAAAGCAGAGTCTAGGTCTTTCCTCTCAAAACTACTAAAAGCTAAAATAATTTGAGTAATAGAGCTTGCCGCTTCCCATTTTTGCTGTTCTGCTACTCTAGTAAGTAAGGAAAGTTTTTCGCAAGAAACGGCAGTCCCGTTATTAACGCCGCCGCTTTTTAACAGATGGCGAGAAAGATTGGAAGGTTTCTTTAGGCTCTTAGTACCAATAGCCTTCAACGAATTGCTTAGAAAAGCTACCTGGCTATTGATAAAAAACCCTGACAATTTATCTTTGCTGCTCTTTTTCGTTAAGCCAAGTTTCTTTGACCTTGCTTGCTTTATTACCTTTTCTTCAGAGGGTTGTAAAGCAACTACAATCTCTCCCTTTAGAGCATCGGGCAAAAGTTGAGTTGCAGGCAAAAGGGGGGAAGCATGGGAGACAAAAGTTATCCCTTTTTTCTCTACATTCAAAGAAAAGGCTGCGTTTAATTCTTTTATATCTTGCTCTCGATTTCCTTTGTCTTCTGAATAAAGCAAAGGAACTAAAAGTTTTTGTTCCTGGAAAATTGAATGTGATCGCATAGTAAATTTATTTTTGGTTGAATTTTTCATTAGGCCTTTAGCCTTTGGCAGGCGAAGCAGCTTTTTCCTTTGTCCTTTCTAATCCATGCTTTTCGCCCTTGCCCTTTTCAAAAGGGCAAAGGTGGAAAAACCAAAATAAAAAGTTGCGCGAAGGCCAAAAGCTAAAAAACAGATAATTAGCAAGTTTTTGAGCACACTTACGAAATGAGTGGGTGCCTCTTAAACAATAGCGCAGCTCCTACGTAATTTTAAAAGTTAGTACTTCACGTTACTTTTGCCTTTGCAGGGAAAAGCAAGTGTCCGGTGGAACTCTTTAATAAGTAACCCGCTTAACCCCGTATTTGGAACGGCTGGTTTTTCGACCAGTAACTGGTTTACAGTCAAGCAAGCCTCGAAGAACCCGATACTTGACACCTGGAATATCTCTTACACGGCCAGCTCTAATAAGGACCGACGAGTGTTCATGTAAATTGTGACCTATTCCAGGAATCTGGGCAATTATTTTTCGGCTATTTGTTAGTTTTATTTTAACCACTTTTCGAAGTCCACTGTTAGGTTTTTTGGGGGTAGTTGTATAAACTTTTAAACAAATACCCCGCTTTTGTGGGCATTGTTCAAGAGCTTTAACCTTTGAGCGAAATCGCTTAGGTTTTCGAGCCCCTTTAAGTAATTGAGTTACAGTTGCCATTTTTAATTAATTTTATTTGAAATAATAAGTAACTTGGATTTTATTATTTACCTCTGCTCAATATTTAATACAAAGGTCAGGAAAGCCGGAGTCGAACCAGCGCCACCAATTCCCAAAACTGGTATGTTAACCAACTACACTATTTCCTGTAACCCCAGCGCAAAAGCAGAAAGGAGGGGGGGGCAAAAGCCTCAAGAGGTTTATAAAAACCAGGAGCGGGAGATAACCTTGTACGAGCCAAATAGCGTAACCTTTACGAGCAACCACTTAAAATAATTCAAAACTGTACAGAGTCGCTGCCGTAAACAAGAACCAGGCTAAGCTTAAGGGTAGTAATACTTTCCAACCTAACCGCATCAAAGAATCATACCTATACCTCGGGACGGCGGCTCTGACGAATACAAATAAGAATAGAAAGATTAATGTTTTAGCAGCAAGCCATAAGGGGCCGGGGATTAGATGAAAAACCCAAACGTCTAATGGAGGTAGCCAACCGCCTAAAAAAAAAAGACTGCAAAGCGCACTCATTAAAACCATAGCTCCATACTCAGCAAGAAAAAAGAGACTGAACCCTGAGGAGCTATATTCTACAAAATAGCCCGCTACTAGTTCAGCTTCTGCTTCGGGCAAATCGAAAGGAGCTCGGTTTGTTTCAGCTAAGCAAGCAATGAAAAACATTATTAAAGCCGGCCAGTGAGGTAAAGCAAACCAAACCTCTTTTTGCGCTAAAACGATTTCGGTTAAATTTAGTGAACCTACAGTAATAATAACGGTTAAAAGAATTAACCCTATGCTTACTTCGTAGCTTATCATTTGTGCAGCTGAACGGAGACTTCCCAAAAAAGCATACTTAGAGTTAGAACTCCATCCACTCATTATTATTCCGTAAACCCCTAGAGAGCTTACCGCAAAAATATATAAAATACCAATGTTTAAATCAGCAATAGCCATTGACTCACCAAAAGGTATGGCTGCCCAAGAAATGGTACTGAATACAAAACTGATAATAGGGGCCATTAGAAAAATGAATAGATTGGCGTTAGTAGGTAATAGGGGCTCTTTTACAATTAACTTTAACCCGTCGGCAATCGGTTGCAATAGTCCAATAAAGCCTACCACATTGGGCCCTTTACGTCTTTGACTAGCCCCCATAATCTTCCTTTCTGACAAGGTTAAAAAAGCCGTGGCTAGTAGGCCTACGATCATAACAGAAACAATTTTTATTGTTAATATAATCATTTTTTTGAGTAATACGTGTTTGTTTTCTTTTCTTATTCGATAGAGCTATAGAGGTCTTTGTAAGACAAAAGTTAAGCAAATAGCAGCTAGTCGGAATCGAACCCACGCTTATTGATTGGAAATCAATCGCTCTACCGTTAAACTATAGCTGCAGCCGAAACAAACCCACGGTCTTATTTCTTTTTGAAGTAAGATTTCCCTCAACATTTGCTTTGCTTTATTGTAATTGTAAGCTGCTTTGCTTACAATTACGGAAATTTTTTTTTGGGGGGGGGCTGATTATAGTATTAGCGCGGAACCTTTGGGTTTCACAAAGGTAAAGCTAAAAACAAAAAATTACTTGAAAAAAGCCTTCTTAACTTTCTATAAGAAAAGCTGGGCTGGATTTAGGCTACCAAAGTTTTTACAAATTCTACCTGATCTTCTATGTAAGCTTTCATGCTTGCTTCTCCAGCGGCATCAAAGTCTCGAGTTGCATTAATTTGCTCTATAAAATCCCAGTCGTAAGAAGCTAAATCCGCTTCCACGGTGCTTAAAAATTTATCAATTTGAGGCATATTAAGCTTATCTAAAAGACCTTTAGAACCAGCGTATAGCATTACAACTTGCGTCGCTGTCGAAGTTGGTCGATATTGATCCTGCTTTAAAATTTGAGTTAGCCGAACACCTCGTTCTAAAACTTGTTTCGTACTAGCGTCTAAATCTGAAGCGAATTGAGCAAAGGCTGCATTTTCTCTATACTGGGCTAATAGCAATTTAAGTTGGCCCGCAACTTTTTTCATTGCTTTAATTTGAGCGGCTGAACCTACTCGGGAAACTGAAAGACCCACATTAATTGCAGGACGTATTCCTTTGAAAAAGAGTTCCGCCTCTAACGCACACTGTCCATCCGTAATACTGATAACGTTAGTTGGAATATACGCACTAAGATCACCAGCTAATGTTTCAATAATAGGAAGGGCTGTTAAAGAATATCCGTAACCCATGTTAGCGGACCGTTCTAATAAACGTGAGTGGCAATAGAAAACATCCCCTGGAAAGGCTTCTCGGCCAGGCGGTCTTCTAAGTAATAAAGACATTTGTCGATAAGCTACCGCCTGTTTACTTAAATCATCGTAAACGATAACTGTAGGTTCTCCTAGATCTCTAAAATACTCAGCAATCGTACAAGCGGCATAGGGTGCTAGAAATTGTAAAGGTGCCGGATCAGAAGCCGTTGCCGCCACAATTGTTGTCCACGCCATTGCATTCGATTCATTTAATTTTTTAGCTAGTTGAGCAACACTAGATCTTTTTTGTCCAATAGCAACATAAACGCAAGTAGCCCCTTCTTTTTGAGCTCCTAAACTTGATTTAGCTGCAATCGGATCATTTATATAGTTGGCTTCTAATTGCCGTAGTCGTGTTTGGTGTAAAATAGTATCGATTGCGATAGCTGTTTTACCGGTCTGCCGGTCTCCTATGATTAACTCCCTTTGACCATTTCCAACAGGAACTAAACTATCAACCGCTCTAATACCTGTAGCCATAGGCGAATTAATTCTAGCTCTTGATTTAATACCTGGTGCTTTTCGTTCAACTAATTCGGGTTTTGTTGCAACTAAGGCGCCTTTATCATCTAAAGGTTGCCCTAAAGGATCAACTACGCGCCCTCTTAAAAAAAGACCTACCGGCACTGAAATAATACTTTTAGTTCGTCGAGCTAAATCACCTTCTGCGAGATCGCTATCATTACCAAATAAAACAGACCCTACATAGTCTTTTTCAAGATTAAGAGCCATTCCTTTAACCACTACACCAGATTTACCCACAAATTCAATTAACTCACCGGCTTTTACTCCGTCAAGTCCATAAATTCTAGCGATACCATCACCAACACTGTCAATACGTCCTACTTGTAAATAATCAAATTTTCTCTTTCGGAATCGCAGTACTAAACTTTTTAATCCTTTGGGGACAGCAGTAGAGCTTTGTTTAGCTACAGTTGTAGAATTAGTTTTTCCTAAGTTGCTTGACGTTAACGCTAAAGGATCCGTTGGAGTATTTAGACGTTTTTTTAGAAAACGTTGCGTATTTGTTCTCTTCGACATTTCTATTACAAAATGAAAGATAATGGCGTTTAGTATTTCCTCCGTTGCTTTTTAGGCTTTGTACTTTTGCTTTGTTGTTACCTTTTGAGCCACGCAACTTTTGCTTTCACTTTGCTTCGGGCAAGAACCCGATACTTAAAAGTAAGAGCTACTAAAGTAAAAGCTAATGGAAAACAAGCAAGGGGCCGTGACCTACAAAAGTAGGTTAAAATAAAAGAGGTAGTCTACTTAAAACTTGCGGCTATATGAATTTCTCATTTTCAAAACTTTCTTTCGGAAATGTTAAACACCTTCACATCATATAGTATGGTTCACATTTAGCTTTTCACCCCCTCTCTTCGATTTTAATTAAGAATTAAAAAATTCGAGGGTCCGTACAAAAAACTAAAGCTACAGTCCAACTTTTAAAAAATTAGATTACAGTGGAATTAATAGGGGGTAATGTTTGATTTGTTTTTTTTAAAAAACAAATTAAAACACTTATAACTTTCGCCCAAAGTCTTGCCTTTTGCGAAAGAGCAACTTTCGCCTCTTTCGTCCCTTTTGATTACAGTAACCTCGTTATTTTTCCTTTTGGCCAAAAGGAAAAATAACGAGGTTACTGTAGCCTTTACCGCAACAAAAGCAAAGGAAGCTAGAGCCGGCAGAGCACAAAGGGGAAGAGAAAACAAGCGAAGAAAGCAAGGGTGAAGGCAAAAGCAAAATAAAGCGGAGGTTTTAGCGCAATTAGCATATTCAGATAAAAATAAAAATAACGTTAGCATCTATATTTAGTACAGTTTAATTGTTATTTAGGGCAAGATACGGCGCACGTTCATAATTAACATTAGAGTCCGTACCATTATATTTAACGCTGCCGCATTTTCACATCCTATTGCTCCAAGTGGATTTATAGAGTTTTTCCTTTTACCTTTACCCTTTGACTGATTGCTCTTGGCTTAGTTTTAGTAATCAAACAAAAGGTTTTTAGGAAGTGTAGTATTCAATAAACCAATAAAAGTAATATAAGATATATAAACCATCTGTTGTTAACGCAAACATTACTATGAAGAGCCGTCCACCTCAGATAGTGTAGTTTATTTATTAATTTATACTTTATTAATTTATACTTTATTATTTTATACTTTATTATTTATTATTTTATTATTTTATTATTTTATTATTTATTATTTATTATTTTATTATTTTATTATTTATTATTTTATTAATTTATTAATTTATTATTTTATTATTTTATTAATTTATACTTTTATACTTTATTATTTTATACTTTATTATTTATTAATTTATTATTTTATACTTTATTATTTATTAATTTATTATTTTATACTTTATTATTTTATTATTTATTAATTTCTTTTTTAAAAATTTTATTATTTATTAATTTCTTTTTTAAAAAAAAAATAACCAACTTTGCCTATTTTTGACTCTTTTGCCTGTTTTATCTTCGCCTAACGAAGCGGAGTTTGTAAAATTGAATTTATTCTGTTACAATCGGCCAAAAAGGAAACAGGCAAAACTCAAGCGCGAAGGGGGAAGTACTCGGTTTTAAATTAAGCTGCTAGCTCAATTGGTAGAGCGCTCTGCTCATGACGGATCGGTTAGAGGTTCGAGTCCTCTGCAGCTTATTTAAATTTTCAACCTTTTTTATAAAAAGCACCGACCAAAAGGAAAACCAAAAATCAATTACCCTAAGTAATACATATAAACGAAATGCGATCATATTCTTTAAATAAAAATATTATTTCAGAGGCTCGTGTAAATTAGGATTTATGGACTTCTTTTGTGAGCCTTTTTGAAGACGACGACTTTATACCCAAAGCTAGTAATAGATGGGTTTTAGTT